>NC_058419.1:33603847-33725764 GCF_002201575.2 Neomonachus schauinslandi | reverse complement strand
CACACACACACACACACACACACACACACACACACACACACACACACACCCCTTTATCCATTTATCTATCCATGGACATTTAGGTTGCTTCCACATCTTGACTATGGTAAATAATGCTGCAATAAACACAGAGTTCATATAACTTTCCAAATTAGCATTTTTGTTTTCTTTCGGCAGATATCCAGAAGTGAAATTACTGGATAATATAGTATTTTTTTTAAGATTTTATTTATTTGACAGAGAGAGAGAGAGCAAGCACAAGCAGGGGGGAGAGGCAAAGGAAGAGGGGGAAGCAGGCTCCCCACTGAGCAGGGAGCCCGACATGAGGCTCCATCCCAGGACCCTGAGATCATGACCTGAGCCGAAGGCAGACGCTTCACTGACTGAGCCACCCAGGCGCCCCTGGATCATATAGTATTTTTATTTTTAATTTTTTGAGGAACCTGCATAGTGTTTTCCACAGTGGCTGCACGAATTTACATTTCCACCAATAGTGCATGAGGGGTTCCCTTTTTTCCACATCCTTGCCAACACTTGCTATTTCTTGTCTTTTTGATTCTAGCCATTCTGACTGATCTGAGGTGATATCTCATTGTGGTTTTGCATTTCCCTAATGATGAGTGATGTTGAGCATCTTTTCATGTGTCTGTTGACCATCTGTATGTCCTTTTTGGAAAAATGTCTGTTCAGGTCCTCTGTTCATTTTTTTTAATGTTTCAAATGTTCATTTCAATTCTAGTTAGTGGGGCTCCTGGGTGGCTCAGTCAGTTGAGCATCTGATTCCTGATTTTGGCTCAGTTCATGGTCTTGGGGTCCTGGGACTGAGCCCCGAGTTGAGCTCCATGCTCAGCAGGGAGTCTGCTTCAGATTGTCTCTCTCTCCCTCACCTTCTGCCCCTCCTCCCCACTCCCTCTATCTCTCTCAAATAAATAAATAAATCTTTTAAAAAGACAAATTCTAGTTAGTTAACATATAGTGCAATATTAGTTTCAGGAGTAGAATTTAGTGATTCATCACTTACATATAACACCCACTGCTCATCACATGTGCCCTCCTTAATACCCATCACTCATTTAGCCCATCCCCCACCCACCTCCCCTCCAGCAACCCTCAGTTTGTTCCCTATAGTTAAAGAGTCTCTATTTTTTTCCTACCCCCTATGTTCATCTGTTTTGTCTCTAAATTCCACATGAGTAAAATCATATGGTATTTGTCTTTCTCTGACTTATTTTGCTTAGCATAGTACCCTGTGGCTCCATCCATGTCATTGCAAATGGCAAAATTTCATTCTATTTTATGGCTGAGTAATACTCCATTGTGTATATATACCACATCTTCTTTATCCATTCATCAGTGGATGGACATTTAGGCTCTGTCCATAATTTGACTATTGTTGATAATCCTGCTATAAACATCGGGGTGCATGTGCCCCTTCGAATCAGCATTTTTGTATCCTATGTGTAAATACCTAGTAATGCAATTGCTGGGTCATAGGGTAGTTCTATTTTTAACTTTTTGAGGAACCTCCATACTGTTTTTCAGAGTCGTTGCACCAGTTTGCCTTTCCACCAACAGAGTAAGTGTGTTCCCCTATCTGCATCCTTGCCAACACCTGTTGTTTCCTGTGTTGCTAATTTTAGCCAATCTGACAGGTGTGAGGTGGTATCTCATTGTAGTTTTGATTTGTATTTCTCTGATGATGAGTGATGTTTCTTTTCATGTGTCTGTTAGCCATCTGGATGTCTTCTTTGGAAAAATGTCTAATCATGTCTTCTGCCCATTTCTTAACAGGAGTATTTGTTTTTTGGGTGTTGAGTTTGATAAATTCTTTATAGACTTTGCAGGAGGAAAGAATATCCAACGGAAAAAAGACAGTCTCTTCAACAAATGCTGTTGGGAAACCTGGACAGCCACATGCAGAAGAATGAAACTGGACCACTTTCTTACATGGTACACAAAAAGAAATTCAAAATGAATTAAAAACCTACATGTGAGACAGGAAACCATCAAAATCCAAGAGGAGAACACAGGCAGTAACCTCTCTGACATTGGCCATAGCAACTTCTTACTAGACAGATCTCCTGAGGCAATGGAAACAAAAGCAAAAATGAACTATTAGGACTCCATCAAGATAACAAGCTTCTGCACAGTGAAGGAAACAATCAACAAAACTAATAAGCAATTATCAGAATGGAAGAAGATATTTGCAAATGACATATCTGATATAGGGTTAGCATGGAAAATCTATAAAGAACTTATCAACCTCTGCTATCTGTTAACTGGATTGTCTGGGGTTTTTTAGTGTTGAGTTTAGTTTTGTAATTTCTACATATATTTTGGATATTAACCCCTTATTGAACATATATCATTTGCAAATATCTTCTCCACTCACTAAGTTTCTTTTTTGTTTTATGATTTCCTTCAATGTGGAAAGGCTTTTATAATGGTGTTGTCCCAACAGTTTATTTTTGCTTTTGTTTTCCTTGCCTGAGGAGGCACACTCATAAATGATGTTGCTAAGACCAATGTCCGAGAAATTACTATTTCTTCTTTTCAGAGTTTTATAGTTTTATGTCTCACACATTTAGGTCTTTAATCCATTTTGAGGGTTTTTTTTTATTAATTGAAAAGACTGTCTTTTCCTCATTGTACTTTCTCCTTTGTCACAGATTAATTGACCATATAGGTATGGATTTATTTTTGGCCTCTCTATCCTATAATTCTAGGCCACAGCTTCCTAGTCTGAAGAATGGAAGAGCAGCAGTACACAAATTCTAAAACCTTTCATGGTATTAAATTTTTTATGATTATACCTAAGAGTATATCATTAACTATTCCTTATACATAAAAAACCCTGGAAATTTTGGTGGTACAAAATAACAAGAAATTATAACAATATTTTGTATATTGGTACATTTGTACATTTGGTATATTTGTACATTTTGTAAAAAATGTATATTTCATACATGTTTCTTCACTAATGAGCATGATAATATACAATTAAGTGCAATTTTATAATTTGGGTTATAGCATTATACTAATTTCTACTAATACTAACCTTAAATTTTAAAGATTATGAAAGAGATAAACATAAGTAAAAATATATAAATTGCATTATTTATAATTCAATTATAAAAAAGCATCTAGTTCAATGCTTAACATGATTCTGCTCTGCCTCCCTTCTTTATATTTAATTATTAACTTTCCCATATTTTCTTCAGAGTAAATGAGTCATCTTCCCACAGAAGATATTCAGCTGCCCTTGGTAATTCAGGCTAACTCGGATTTTAATTTGTTTTTTAACGGAGGATACCACATGCTTTGGAAGGCATTAAAATAAATGATTCCAAATGTTTTAAGTCGTTTTAAGTCAGTACAATTTACCATAAAAAAAGAATGAAATAAATACCTTTACCCATTTGTTGGGAGACGATATAATCTGTAATTGAAAATTTCAACTCTGATAAAAAATCATAAATATTTAAAATTAAATATGTGTTGTATATGGCTCAAATTTTACATTCATCATGGTAGCCTGAAAGAATGAGTATGCTATGAGCTTAAAACCAAAAGGGGAGTTGCTGCCTAGCAAGAGGAGAATGGACTAACATCAAGACCATGAAAAATTGGGGTAGTTTTCTAAGCATTCCAAAAAAGGAAGGTGTTATGCATTAGTATTTGCTAATTTAACATTATATTAACTTGTTTGGATTTTATAAATACATGTCTTATTATTCATGTGACTAATTTACTTTAAAATTACATGGTCGGGGTGCCTGGGTGGCTCAGTCGTTAAGCGTCTACCTTCAGCTCTGGTCGTGATCCCTGGGATCGAGCCGGCATCAGGCTCCCTGCTCAGCGGGAAGTCTGCTTCTCCCTCTCCCACTCCCCTTGCTTGTGTTCCCTGTCTCTCTGTCAAATAAATAAATAAAATCTTTAAAAAAAAATAAAAATTACATGGTCATGTGTGTTTAAAATAGATTTTTGAAAGAAAATAAAAATATGAAATAATATTAATCAGAGCATAAAGCACATCTTTTAAAACCATAAAAGAAGGGGGGGTTTGGGGAAATGGATCAAATAGGCGATGGGAATTAAGGAGTGCAGTTGTCATGATAAGTACCAGGTGATGCACAGAATTGTTGAATCAATATACTGTACACCTGAAACTAATATAACACCATATGTTAACTGGAACTAAAATAATAACTTAAAAAATAATTAAAGCCATAAAAGAAAATCTAAGTCCTTAATGAAGTAGAACACAATTCAGAAGAGAGACCTATTAAAAAATGTTAAGTACCTGTTATAATGACCTTGAAGCATCACTTAAAATATCGAACTACTATTGTATAATAAACTGATATTAATATAAAGCTTGAACAACCACAAAGCCTTATTACTAAAACTGGTCACTGGAGCAGCAGGATCAGCATCACTTGGGAGCTTCTTAGAAATGCAGAATCTCAAAGCCCATCCTTGAACTGTTGAATCAATTGTTATTTGGCCAATAAGGTCACTAGGTGATCCATATGCATATCAGAGTGTAAGAATCACTGTCTTACAGCATAATTTTAATTATAACTTCATAAATGATACAGCATTACTTTTTATTTCTTTGCATTATAAGTTACTGAGATACCTGAACAAAGTTCTAGAAAATTCAATTTGCCATCTGAAAAATCTATTTCTATTTATACGTTTGCGTATGAACACACCTAATATATATCTCACTTATTTAGGTAGACACTTGATGAATATTAATGGCATACAGTAAAAATGAATTAATTTTTCCTAATCTTAAAGTGGCAGGGTAATAAAAATTATATATTTGAGAATCAAAGAAAATAGTTCACAGTAATTTCTTCAAATTTTTTAAAGATCATTTTAAAGAATCTTCTTTTTACAAATTATGATAACTTTTAAATGACTCAATCAGCAACTTCCCATCCTAAACTACTGACGTCAGAATTCTCATAACTTCTAAAAACTCTGATTTTTCAATGTAGTAAGACCCTAATTGCTAAAACATCTGGAGCCTTGCATAAAACACAAACACACACTGTGGAAATTCTAAGCTATTTAAACACCATAAACATAGGGATTTTTGTCACGTTTTAAAATGCAGAAATAGAAGAGATTATGCCTTAAGGAACAGAAGATATCTAGGCATTTCCAAATTAATTCAATATACAGTAACATATCAAAGGGAACCCAGTCTCTCAGAGCACTCTGGATGCTGATAGGTTCCTGAGAAACTTAGAACCATTCCATGTACAACGTCAAAATTTACTAAAGCAAATAAAGACAATTCAAAATCCTATGATAAACCTAGAGTACTTTTCAAACAACTTATGCCTAATATTTACTTACTTAAGTACTTCTTTAAATCTGAGGCTTTAGGGTGAGTAACTATAAAACAGGGGCAATATAATCTTTAATATTATTTACCCGAATAACCTTCCACTTTTAGGATGGGCAACAATTATGAATAAATGACAGTCATTTTAATAAAATATGTGGAATTTTTAAAAACTAGAATTACTTGAAAATGAAAGATTATTTTTTAATCAAATTGCTTAAGGTTAATTCAATCATATACCTAACACTAAAATCTACAATACAAATAATCAAAATTTGACCTATCCTATCTTTTATTTTATGTAAAGGTTTATCTGACACTTATATATATATAGTTTAACTTATATAAAGATGATTTGTTTTGTGAAGATATCTTAGGAAATTGTGTTTTAAAGAAAACATTATCTACTGAAAATAACATGATGTAAAGAGAATCTGGACTCTTAAACAACTTACGTGGAATATCCTCTTCAAGTCTATTTTTCCATAGTAGAGAATATAGACACAAGCTACCAAATACCTAGAAAAGATGGATGCTGTGATGTTGAGAGAAGAGGTAGAGAGGGAGAAAAAAAATCTCAGACTTTAATTTTTTCATTCAACTTTATCCACAGTTTGCATCGGTAATATACATTAAGTGTTCCATTTATTTTTAAATGCATCAGAAAATCAATTATGATAGATCTGTGACCAATACAAAGATTTCTGAATTCTTCAAAAAATTCACTTAGAAAAGTCAATAAACTAGCATTCTGTAGAGATAATTATTAAACAAATGGTAATGCATTTTTACTCCTTATCTCAATTCTAACATATCCAACATCACTTCTTTCTTGTGCCATACAGTAATAAAATTTAGCAGAAGTAGCTATCTTACTACATTTTTAGGGCCTAATAAAATATTTCAGTTTGATTATTTAACCGTCTTCAAATCACAAATCCAATTCAAAAAATTATAATCATTCTTAATTCAATAATTGATGAAGTAAATATAAAATAACCATAAGAACCATTTAGAATAAAATTTAGACTTATTTAAAAACTAATAAAAGAAATACATCAGAGCCTTGGTAAAATGTGTCCTTGGGGACTATGTGAGAAACTGACTTAGAGGTGGTGTTGCTTTCTGGCAGTACAGTAAATAAACGGACATGATATAGACCTCATATGGACCCATCTTAAATGGAATTTTGCTTTGCAGTGAAGAATGTTACAGTAAAGTTCTGGTGTATTTTCCCTTTAAGGTAATAACTGACAAGTAAGTGAAATGCAATAAGGAAATGGCCTATAATTTCACTAATATTTCAATGATATGAAACAGGAAAATATTTGTAAAATAACATCTAGGTTGATTAATAACAGGACTCCTACAGCATGATAAAAAAGCAGTATGAATGATTGCTGTAGCTTTTACTGGTCACTTTATTTGTAACATTGTCAAATTTCTACAATAAAAACTAACAACTTAAGATATTTATTTGCCATTTCTTACCTTTATTACCCAAGTTTTCACTAGGGAGACTGATTATGCCAATGAAGTTTTTTTTTTAGATCCAACTGAAAAATAGTAACTAATTAGCTCAAATATTTAAAGTAATAAATTACTAATAATTTAATTTTTAAACCTTATAGTCATAAGAGCTTTAATTCTTTAAAAGCTCCAATTTCACACTCGGGGAATATAAAGAACACATCTGTATTCTAATGCCAAAATTTAATTATATGGCTACATGCCAACTGATCAAAAAAAGTTGAGTTGTTCCTAAACCAACCCTTATATACCATTTGGCACACTAGTTTTTACCTTTTATATATACCCTTTGAAATACCCAGGTCAACACTTTTAATAAGTTGCATCCATATTAAGAGGTAACAAGTGCAAATAATCACATATTTAAGATATGGTACTTGCTTGGCTACTACAAAAGTAATTATACTAAGGTTCTTCTATACCAAACTGAGTATTCATTACAGTAATGTTTTTGAAAAATTCCTGCACTACTACCAACATAAATTTATCTATCTCCAAATTAAACAAGGACTTTGTAACATAGTATACTTATGAAAATATATATAGAATGGTCTGTGTTTAATTCAACATCTTGTTAATTGAGGATCATAAGATTTACAGGATCCACAAATGGCCAGATTTCAAATAAAAACCTATTCTTCAACTGCTGCTCTCTGAATCTGAATAAAACTAATGGCAGCATACTGACATAATGTTACTGAAAGTCAAGACATAAACCCAAACTTTGGCAGTTTTATCAAAATGTCCTTGATAATTAGTACTTTGCTACTTCTCAAAAACCTTACTGCTTTGTGTAACGTTTTCAATACAGAAATAAAATACTCTTCAAATAATACATTTTAAAAGATGATTAAGTTTTGCAAAATTAAATAGCATAAATTAAGCATATTAACATTGGGTTGTTTTTTTTTTTTTTTGACAACATGACATAACCAATTTTAGGAAAGCTGCAATGGACTAAATAAAAAACCACAGATGTCACAATGTGAGGCACATTTAAATCCTCACATATTACTGACCTTACAAAATCTACTAAAATATTTTAAAGTTCCACTGATTCCATTAATACATAAAAAGAAATTGCAAAAATGCTTAAGACTATATAAGAGTCATCAATTACACAGGCACTTCACATGTAAACAATCTACAGTACAACTGAAAATATTTTGGCACCAACCTATAATACTAAAAGAATTTAATATAAAGCCAGAGTTCTGCATTTTCTACTCATTTTTTTCTAGAAAACTAAGACCAAAGATTGAAGAAACTGTGTATAAACTAGAATTAGAAGTGTATTAAATAACTCAAATATAGAATAGTTTTAAATCGGTAAAAAAATGATTACCTCATCCAGGTGTTTACTAGTATGCTATGATATAAAAAAATTAACCTAATGTGATTATTAAATTGAAACCACATTTTAAATTTAGTATCAATCTGGTTTTTGAAAAATAATCAAGGTTATCAACTGACATAATAAAAAGAGAATTTGAATTTATCAAAAACTCTCATTAAGTTAATCCAGTTTTCCCCCAAAAGAAGTTTGGGCAATTCAAATTTAATTTTGATGTTTTAACATGATTTTTTTAAACCTAAGGCTTGACCTAATAAAATTATCTTTGATTAGACATTCTTATCATGAATTTGAGATATGTGAAATCACTTCAAATAAATGCAACTATACACTTATAATTTTGAAATGTTACATCAAGCTGTAGAAAGCTGAGATGCCTTGGTTGTAGGTAATTCAAGAAGAGCCTGAACTGTGACACCGACTTTCACAAGACCTCTCTCTTCCAAAATATGATGAGGCAAACAGAGTCTTTCCTGAAAAACAAAATAAATGATATCAAAACATTTGTTTTTTATAGTGCAGTAAAGCCTAAACAAGTCAGAACTGGATTTTTAAAACATATCCTGTAAAACGTCAAGTAAAAAGTATTATCATACTAATTAAATTAAATTCTAATTTTTTAATTCTCTTGTTGAGGTAATTCACATATAACATTATATTAGTTTCAGGTGTAAAACATAATGATTTGAAATATGTATACAATATAATACAAAATAGTCACCACAATAAGTCTAGTACCATCCATCCATCACCATATAAAGTTAACTTTTAGGATTTACTCTCTTGGCAACTCTAAGTATATTCTACAATATTACTGACTATAGTCACTATGTGGTACATTACCCCCATGACTTATTTATTTTATAACTGAAAGTTTATACCTCTTGAGCCCCCATCACCTGATTTCACCTACTCTCCTCTGGCAAACACCACTTTATTCTCTGTATCTATAAAGTACATTTTGTTTTGTTTGTTCATTTGGTTTTTTTAAACTCCACATGTAAGTGAAAACATACAGGATTTGTTTTTCTCTGTCTGACATAATTTGCTTATCATAATATCTAATATCCTCAAGGTCCATCCATGTCACAAATGGCAAGATTTCATTCTTTTTATAGCTGAGTAGTATTCCATTGTATATATATACCACATCTGTATCCATTTATCAGTTGATGGACACTTAGGTTGCTTCAATATCCTGGCTATTGTAAATAAAGCCACAATGACCACAGGGGTGCATATATCTCTTTGAATTGGTATTTTTGTTTTCTTTGGATAAACACTCAGAAGTAGAATTGCTGGGTCTTTATGGTATTTCCATTTTTAATTTTTTGAGGACCCTGCATATGGTTTTCCATAAAGGTTATACCAATTTACATTCCCACCAACAGGATATGAAGGTTCCCTTTTCTCAACATCCTCACCAACATTTTGTCTTTTTGGTGATAGCCATTCTAACAGATGTGAGATGATATCTCATTGTGTAAATTCTACTTCTAAAATGGCTGTTTCAATAGATTTTAATGGTATGGGATTCTATTTTATGGCTGTGTTTTGATCTGAGGCTGATCTGACCCGCATAATAAGCAAATATTTTAAAGTGAGACAGTCATGCTAGATGTTCCCTAAGCTCTTCTGTTGGAGTAGAAAGAGCACTACATTTCCAGCCAGGACATCTAAGGGCCATGAGATATGAAGTACTAAAGGTAATAAAATTCCCTGAGACTCAGTTTCTTTATCCTGAAGACAGGACTGTGTGAGAAATAAAGTGAATAGTCTGGTGGTAGAAGTGCTTTGTAAACTCTTCAGTCCTGTACAAAATTGGCTGCTCTGGTGCATTCATTCTACTAGTTCTGATGTTCCATGATCTCTGATATATGAAGAGATTCAGTACTTTTTTTATCTTAAGGTTACTTCCCTCCAGCTGCTAGTGGTGTTTTGTTGCTTCTTAGTTCCAGTGATGTAGAATTTGCTAAGTAACAACTACCTACTCTTATAAGCACATCATGTGTTATTTGATCTTCACAATTCTATAAGAAAGAAGGTTTAGAAGCAACTTTGCATTAGGTTTTCATTAGCCTTCACTGATTCTACTCTAACATTCTTTCTTTTTTGTTCTTTTTTGTAAGTAATCTCTACTCCCAACGTGGGGCTCAAACTCACAGCCCCAAGATCAAGTGCCACATGCTCTACTGAAGGAGCCAGCCAGGCGCCCCTCTTCTAACATTTTTTTTTTCTAACATTCTTAATGTTTTCAAGGGTTCTGTCTTCACCTCTTCTCTTTTAGACTATATCCTCTCTTTGGTATATTCAAAACTTTATCAAAACTGCAAGGGTTAACTAAAGAGTTGCATGCATGTGCATATCATCAAATAAAATTGGTAGCTATTTCTGAAGAAACAGTGCAGTTCACTGCTTCAGTTGGGACACCCATTCATCTCAGGAAAATAAGCTAGTAATGGATAGAGTGAATAGCGAACAGATCATCTACAGGACCCATCTGGTTTATAATTGTATTACACTTGGTTAGCACAGTATTTTACAAATCTAGAAACATTACATTTTTTTAAGATTTTCTTTATTTATTTGAGAGAGTGGGGAGGCAGGGGGAGAGAGAGAGAGAAAGAATCCCAAGCAGACTCCCCACTGAATGGGAAGCCCCATGCAGGACTCGATTTCAGGACTGAAATCATGACCCGAGCTGAATCAAGAGTTGGATGTTTAACTGACTGAGCCACCCAGGAGTCCCAAAACATTATATATTTTTTTAATCCACTGTTTTTTTTTTTTTTAAAGATTTTATTTATTTATTTGAGAGTGAGAGCAAGCAAGCACAAGCAGGGGGAGCAACAGGCAGAGGGAGTGGGAGAAGCAGGCTCCCCACTGAGCCGGGAGCCCAATGCAGGACTCCCCTGAGATCATGACCTGAGCCGAAGGCAGATGCTTAACCAACTGAGCCACCCAGGAGCCCCTAAATCCACTGTTTCTTGAAACATGGGAAGCCTTGGCAAGACTGGGCTCCTATTCCCAAATAGTAACAACTATATCTTCTATCCTGATTACTTTCAAATCTTTATTTCCTGCCATGATCTCTCTACTGAGCTCTGGATACAAATATGAACTTGATATAGCCAAATGGATGTTCAACAAACATCAAAATCAATGTGTCCACAGCAGAATTATTCCAACACTAAATTAACTTGTCCTTTTACATTCTATACCTCAGTGAATAATACACTATTCAGTCTCTCTCAACATAAACTGGAAATCATAATAATCTTTTCTTTCTTCCTAATTCCCATAAACCATTCACCAAATACTACTGGTAATATCCCATTTATCAGAAACATTCTCAAAAGCTATCTTCTTATCTCCATTTTCGCAACAACATTTGTTGCCCTCCTAATGTTTTGCTTATTTATTCAAATAACCACTGAAATGTTAGAAAAGAAAGTGTTTCAAATCAATGAACTCAGTTTCCACCTTAGAGGATAGAAAAAGAACAAATTAAACCAATGGCAAGCAGAAAGAAAGAACATATGAAGTTGAGAGAGGAAAACAATAAAATAAAACCCAGAAAAAAATAGAAAAAATATCGGTGAAACAAAACATTAGCTCATTGAGAAAATTTCTAAAAATTCATAAACCTCTAGAGCTAGGTTAATCAGAAGAAAAAAGAGAAAATACACAATTTACCAATATCGGGAATAAAAGAAGTAACATCACAAGAGATTCTACAAATACTAAGTTGATAATAAGGGGACATTATAAACAACTTTATAAGAAGAAGATGGGGCGCCTGGGTGGTTCAGTCAGTTAAGCGTCTGCCTTCGGCTCAGGTCATGATCCCGGGGTCCTGGGATCGAGCCCCACATCAGGCTCCCTGCTAAGCTCAGAAAAATAGACAAAATCTTTGAAAGACAGTATACCAAAACTCCTGCAAGAAGAAAGAGAAAACCAGAACAGCCCTGTATCTATTAAAGAAATTAAAATTGTAGTTAAAAACCTTCCAACAACAAAAACCCTTGGCCCAGATGGATTCACTAAAGAATTTGACTAAATATTTTAAAAGGAAATAATATCAATTCTACACAAAATCTTCAGGAAAAGTGAAGAGCAGGGAATACTTCCTGAGCTATTCCATGAGGTCAACATTACCTTGACACTACAAGTCAGGCAAAGATATTAAAATAAAGGAAAACTAAAGATCAGTATCCCCATGAACATAGATGTAAAAAGTCTAAACAAAATTTTAGCAAACTGAATTCAACAATATAAAAACAACAAAATCTGTAATGACCAAGGTTTATCCCAAGAATCCAGGTTTGACTTAATATCTGAAAATCAACCAAGGTAAGTCACAATATTTTGAAAGAAAAAGGATGTTATCATCTCATTAGCTGTAGAAAAAGCATTTGACAATAGTCAACATCCATTGCTGATAAGAACTCTCAGCAACTGGCAATTGAAAGGAATTTTCTCAACCTGATACACTTTATCTCTAAAAAATCCAACAGCTAACATTTGTAAATCATATCTCATAAAGTACTTATTTATATCTGAGGAGTGCCTGGGTGGCTCAGTTGTTAAGCATCTGCCTTCGGCTCAGGTCATGATCCCAGGGTCCTGGGATCGAGTCCCGCCTCAGGCTCCCTGCTCCACGGGAGGCCTGCTTCTCCCTCTCCCACTCCCCCTGCTTGTGTTCCCTCTCTCACTGTCTCTCTCTCTGTCAAATAAATTTTAAAAATCTTTAAAAAAAATAAAGTACTTATATCTGGATTATATTAAAAACACCTAAAACTCGGGGCGCCTGGGTGGCTCAGTCGTTAAGCGTCTGCCTTCGGCTCAGGTCATGATCCCAGGGTCCTGGGATCGAGCCCCGCATCGGGCTCCTGCTCGGCGGGAAGCCTGCTTCTCCCTCTCCCATTCCCCCTGCTTGTGTTCCCTCTCTCGCTGTGTCTCTCTCTGTCAAATAATTAAATAAATTCTTTAAAAAAAAAATAAATTAAAAAAAAAAAAACACCTAAAACTCAGTAAGAAAAAACTGAATAATCCAATTAACAAATGGGCAAAGGATGTGAAAAGACATTTCTCCAAAGAATATATACAAATAGTCAATAAGCACATGAAAATATGTCCAACATCATTAGCTATTAAGGAAATGCTAATTAAAACCACAATGAGATACCTATCACTTCACACCACAAGGATGGGTAGAATCAAAAAGATATACAATAATTATTGTTGATGAGAATTTGGACAAATTAGAATCCTCAAACACTGGTGGAAATGTAAATTGAAAAATCATCAAAGATAAACTCAAAAAAGAGTAACCATATAACCTGGCAATTCCAAAGAAAGCTGAAACAAGTGTTCAAAAAAAAAAAATTTGTTCATGAGCGTTCACAGCAGCATTATTGATAATAAACAATGAGTGAAAACAGCCCAAATGTCCATCAACTTATGAATTATAAATAAAATGTGGTATATACATACAATAAAATATTCAAGCATATAAAGAATTGAAGTACTGCTTTATGCTACAACATGGATGAACCTTGAAAACATTATACAAAATGAAAAAAGCAGACACAAAAGATCCCATACTGTATGACTTCATTTATACTAATGTCCAGAAGAGGCAAATCCATAGAGAAAGAATGGTGGGGGGCAATGGGAGGGGAGACTACTAATGGGTAAGAAGTTTCTGGGGTGATAAAAATATTCTAGGGAGGAGCTAAGATGGTGGAGTATGAGGAGGACCCTAGGCTTGCCTCGTTACTGGAACACAGCTAGATAAATATCAAATCATTCTGAATACCCAAGAAATTGATCTGAGGACTAAAAAAACAAACTGCACAACCAGAGGGAGAGAGGAGGCCACATCATGGAAGGTCGGAGGTACGGAGATGTGGTTTGGTGGAGAAAAGGATCTTGAGTGCTACAGAGGGGAGGGAGCCCTGGTCACAGAGAGATGTGAGAGGGAGAGAGAGGAGCACAAAGGGGATCACACAAGGAAAACACTTCCCTAAAGCCACTGACAGGGAAAAGGAGAGGGGCTGATTTTTAGGACTTGTTGCAGTCAGTGGGGCTCAAATACTGGCGTGTTAGAAGTCTGCGACATGGCTGGTATAAAGCCCTGAGGGCTGCAGTGCTACCGTACAGAATGCAAGCAGCTAACTGGGGGCAGACTGTGTAATCTGTGGTTCCCCTTCTCGGAGCACATCTGAGAGAGGTGGCATTGCCTCTCCAGGGACAAAGGAGCTGGCTGGAGCCATTTCATGCTCCCAGCCCTCAGCATAAACTAACTTCAGGAAGCAGCACAGTGCCAACAATGGCTGCCTAAATTGCTTACACCAAGCCCCATCACCATGTGCTCTTCTGGTACTGCTTTTCCAGGATAAGTGTGTCTGAGAACCCATAGCAGCACAGGCCCCTCCCCCAGAAGACCAGCACAAACCTCCACACGCACCGTATCTACAGACCATAAAATTCTGCAAAGCATCAGCTGTAGTGGAAATAGCATCAGGTCTCTTTTAACAAGCAGACCAGAACACACCTAGTTAAAACTCTCCACACTCTGGCCAAGGTCCAAACATACTCCCCACTGCAAGCAAGGAGAAACTCTTACAGGAATGATTTGAGGGATAGAGCAGCCATAACACAGCAGCAGACGGCACGCAGCATACACCAGAGACACTTCCTGAAGAGCCCTGGACATTATATGACCTCTTCTTCATAAAGCCTTTAATCTCAGAAGCAGGAAAGATAATAGGCTTTCCTAACACAGAGAAAAAAGAGACCTAGACAAAATCCCAAGATGGAAGAATTCAACACAAAAGAATGAACAAGGGGCACCTGGGTGGCTCAGCTGGTTAAGCGTCTGCCTTCGGCTCAGGTCATGATCCCAGGGTCCTGGGATCGAGCCCCACATTGGGCTCCCTGTTCATCAGGGAGTCTGCTTCTCCATCTACCCCTCCCCTCCCCGCTCATGATCTCTCTCTCTCTCACATTCTCTCTCTCTCAAATAAAAAGGAAAATCTTTAAAATATAAAAGAATGAACAAGAAAAGGTCAGGGCCAGGGATCTAATTGAAACAGATACTAAATAATATGCCTGATCCAGAATATAAAGAAACAATCATAAGGATACTATCTGGGCTTGAGAAAAGCATAGAAGACATCTGAGACACTTACTGCAGAGGAAAAGAGCTTAAAACCAGTGAGTCCGAAATGAAAAATGAAATAACTGAGATTCGAAACCAACAGGTGTAATGACCACAAGGATGGAAGCAGCACAGGAACAAACAAGTGTTATATAAGACAAAATTATGGAAAATAATGAAGCTGATCAAAATAAGGTAAGAAAAATCTTGGATCACAAAGGTATATTAAGGCAACTCAGTGACTCCATGAAACCAGTAACAATCATATCATAGGAGCCCAAGAAGAAGAGAGAAAAGGGGGCAGAAGATTTATTTGAGTAAATTATAGCTGAAAACTTCCCTAATCTGGGGAAGCAAACAGACCCAGAAGGCACAGAGAACTCCTAACAAAATCAACAAAAACAGGGGTGTCTGGGTGGTTCAAGCATCCAACTCTAGGTTTCAGCTCAGATCATGATCTCAGGGTCATGAGACAAGCCCCCTGTTGGGAGTCTGCTGGAGGTTCTCTCCCACTCCCTCAACCTCCCCCTCAGGAGGATGGATAAATAAATAAATAAATAAATAAATAAATAAATAAATAAATAAATAAAATAAATCCCTTAAAAAAAATCAACAAGAGCAAGCCAACACCAAGCCATATCGTAGTTAAATTTGCGAAATATAAAGTAGAAATCCTAAAATCAGTAAGACAAATGAAGTCCCTAACTTATATGGGAAGACAAAGTTAGCAGAAGATCTTTCCCCAGACACTTAGCAGGCCAGAAGAAAGTGGCATGATATACTCAAAGGGCTGAATGGGAAAAATCTGCAGCAAAGAATACTCTATCCAGCAAGGCTATCAATCAAAATTGAAGGAGAGATAAAGAATTTCCTAGAAAAATAAAAACTAGGAGTTGGTGACCACTAAATCAGCCCTTTTTTTTTTTTTTTAAGATTTTATTTATTTGACAGAGAGAGACACAGCGAGAGAGGGAACACAAGCAAGGGGAGTGGGGGAAGGAGAAGCAGGCTTCCCGAGGAGCAGGGAGCCCGATGTGGGGCTCGATCCCAGGACCCTGAGATCATGACCTGAGCCGAAGGCAGACGCTTAACGGCTGAGCCACCCAGGCGCCCCTAAATCAGCCCTTTAAGAAATATTAAAGGGGATTCTTTGAGTGGGAAAGAAAGACAAAAAGCAACAAAGACAAGAAAGGAACAGAAAATCTCCAGAAACAATGACAAAACAAGTAATAAAATGGCACTAAATTCGTATCTATCGATAATTACTCTGACTATAAATGGACTAAAAGCTCCAATCAAAAGACAGAGGGTGTCAGAATGGATAAAAAAACAACACCCATCTATATGCTGCCTACAAGAGACTCATTTTAAACCTAAAGACACCTACAGATTGAAAGTGAGGGGATGAAGAAACACTGACCATGCTAATGGATGCCAAAAGAAAGCAGGAGTAGCAATACTTATATCAGAAAGACTAGATTTTAAACCAAAGACTGTAACATTAGATGAAGATGGGCACTATATCATAATAAAGGGTTTTATCCAACAAGATCTAAACAATCATGCCCCCACTTTGGGAGCACCCAAATATACGAAACAATTAGTAACAAACATAAAGAAACTCATTGGTAGTAATACAATAATAGTAGGGAACTTTAACACCCCACTTACATCATCTAAACAGAAATTCAAGAAGGAAACAATGCCTTTGAATGACCCACTGGAACAGATGGACTTAAGAGATACGTCCAGAACATTTCAGCCTAAAGCAGCAGAATACACATTCTTTTCAAGGGCACATTGGACATTCTCCAGAATAGATTATACACTAGGTCACAAATCAGCCCTCAACAAGTACAAAAAGAATGACATCAGGGCGCCTAGGTGGCTGAGTCGGTTAAGCATCTGCCCTCAGCTCAGATCATGATCCCAGGGTCCTAGGATGGAGCCCCACATAGGGCTCCCTGCTCAGTGGGAAGTCAGCTTCTCCCTCTGCCTGCCACTCCCCCTGCTTGTTCTCTCTCTCTCTCTGACAAATAAAATCTTTAAAAAAAAAAAAAAGAGAAAGGACACAAATAAAATCATGAATGAGAGAGAAGTCACAACCAACCCCACAGAAATACAAATAATTATAAGATAATAAAATAAAAAGTTATATTCCAACAAACTGGGTAATCTGGAAGAAATGGATAAATTCCTAGAAATATACAAACTACCAAAACTGAAACAGGAAAAAAATAGAACACTTGAACAAACCAATAACCACCAAAGAAATTGAATCAGTGACCAAAAATCTCCCAATAAACAAAACTCCAGGGGCAGGGCCTCACAGGTGAATTCTAACAAACATTTAAAGACTTAATACCTATTCTTTTCAAACTATTCCAAAAAATAGAAATGGAAGGAAAACTTTCAAAATCATTCTACAAAGCCAGGATTACCTTGATTCTAAAACCAGACTAAGACCCCATATAAAAAGAGAGCTACAGGCCAACAGCCCTGGTGAAAAATTCTCAACAAAATACTAGCAAATCAAATCCAACAGGACATTAAAAGAATCATTCACCAAGATCAAGTGGGATTTATCCTTGGGTTGCAAGAGTGGTTCAATATTAGCAAATCAATTAACGTGATATACCACATTAATAAAAGAAAGAATAAGAACCACATGATCCTGTCAATAGGTGCAGAAAAAAACATTTGACAAAGTAAACTATAAAACACTGATTAAAGAAACTGAATATGATACGAAGAAATGGAAAACAGTCCATGCTCATGGACTGGAAGAACAAATATTGTTAAAATGTCCATACTACCCAAAGCGATCTACACACTGAATGCAATCCCTATCAAAATACCACCAGCACTTTTCACAGAGCTAGAACAAATAATCCTAACATCTGTATGGAACTAGAAAAGACCCCAAATAGCCAAAGCAATCTTGAAAAAGAAAAGCAAAGCTGGAGACATCACCATTCCAGACTTCAAGTTCTATTACAAACCTGTAGTGATCATAACAGTATGATACACAAAAACAGAAACACAGATCAATGGAACAGAATAGAAAACCCAGAAATGGAACCACAGCTATATGGTCAACTAATCTTTGACAAAGCAGGAAAGAATATCCAATGGAAAAAAAGACTATCTCTTCAATAAATGGTGTTGTGAAAACTGGACTGCAACATGCGAAGGAATGAAATTTGACTATGTTCTTACACCAAACACACAAAAGAAAGAAATTCAAAATGTAATAAAGACCTAAATGTGAGACAGGAAACCATCAAAATCCTAGAGAACACAGGCAGTAACCTCTTTGACATTGGGTGTAGCAATTTCTTACCAGATATGTGTCCTGAGGCAAGGGAAACAAAAGCAAAAATAAGCTATTGGGACTTCATCAAGAAAAAAAAGCTTCTACAAACAGCAGAAGTTTGGTGCCAAAAAGAAAGCAGGAGTAGCAATACTTATATCAGAAAGACTAGATTTTAAACCAAAGACTGTTACATTAGATGAAGAAAGGAAATAATCAACAAAAGCAAAAGGCAGACTTCAGAATGGGAGAAGATATTTGCAAATGACATATCTGATAAAAGGTTAGTATCCAAAATCTATAAAGAACTTATAAAACTTACCCAAAAAAGAATCCAGTTAAAAAATGGGAAGACATGAGTAGACATTTCTCCAAAGAAGACATCGAGATAGATGGCTAGTAGACACATGAAAAGATGCTCAACATCACTCATCATTAAGGAAATACAAATCAAAACCACAATGAGATATGACCTCACACCTGTCAGAATGGTTAAAATTAACAACACAGGAAACAACAGATATTGGTGAGGATGCGGAAAAGGGGGAACCCTCTTATACTGCTGGTGGGAAAGCAAACTGGTGCAGCCACTCTGGAAAACAGTACGGAGATTCCTCAAAACGTTAAAAATAAAAAAAATGTTAAAAACAGTACTATCCTACAATCCAGCAATTACACTACTAGGTATTTACCCAAAGGATACAAAAATACTGATTTGAAGGGATACATACACCCCGATGTTTACAGCAGCATTATCAGCAATAGCCAAATTATGGACAGAGCCCAAATGTCCATTCACTGATGAATGGATTAAAAAGTGGTATACACAATGGAATACTACTCAGCCATAGAAAAGAATGAAATCTTGCCATTTGCAAGGACATAGATGGAGCTAGGGAGTACTTTGGTAAGCAAAACAAGTCAGTCATAGAAAGACAAATACCATATGGTTTCGCTCATATATGGAATTTAAAAAACATAACAGATGGACAAAGGGGAAAAAAGAGACAAAACATAAAAGAGACTCTTAACTATAGAGAACACACTAAGGGTTGCTGGAGAGGAGGTGGACAGGGGGATGGGTATTAAGGAGGGCATATGAATTTTTTAAAATGATAAATTTTACTTCAAAAAATATAAAACTTCTGCTGTTTGAAAGATACTATAATGAGAATGAAAAGACAAGCCAAAGACTTATGCTACAATATTTGTAATTCACACATTTGATAAAGAACTTTGTCCATTCTTTGTAGAGAAATTCTCAAACTCAATGACAAGAAAACAACCCAATTAAAAAAGACAAAAGATTAAACACGTCATAAAAGTCATACAAATGGCAAATAAGCTCTTGAAAAGATGATCAACATCATTAGTCTTCAAGGAAATGCAAATTAAAACCACACTAACAAACCAGTACATACCTGTTAGAAAGGCAAAAATTAAAAAAGAAAAAAACAACACTGACTATATTAAATGCTGGTTGAGAATGTAGAGGAACTAAAACTTTCATACACTGGTGATAGGAATATAAAATGGTACAACCACTTTGGGCAACAGTTTTGTACTTTCTTATAATGTTAAGTACACACCTACCATATGTTCCAGTCATTCCACTCCCGGATATCTACCCCAAATTAAAGAATGTATGTATCTGAACACTTCTATATAAATGTTCATAGCTGTCTTATTTGTCCAAGTGGTCCCCTAATACTGGAAACAATCCAAATGGCTATCAACAGGTCAATGGACCAACAAACTGTCGTATATTCATACAATGAAATACTACTCAGCAATAAAACTGAATGACATATTTATACATGCAACAACATTGATGAGTCTTAAAAACAATTATACTGAGTGAAAAAAGCCAGAAAATAATCATACATATTCTATCATTCCATTTATATACAATTCTAGATAGAAAATGCAAACTAAACTATAATAACAGAAAGCAGATTAGTGGTTATCTGGGAAAGAAAAGATTGCAAAGGGATAGAAGGGAAGTTTTGGGGGTAATGAATAAGTTCATTATCTTGACTATGTTGATGATTTCATGCTATAATAGCATGTCAAAACTTGCCAAATTGTACACCTTATCTATATGTATATGTCAATTATACCTCAAAAAAGCTATTAAAAATAAAAATTTAAAAAATCTTAAAATGAAAAAAACCTAAATGAAAAAACTGACTCTAAGTCAGGGAAACAAATTGAAGCTAACTATTAAACTCTTCCCTCACTGCCAGTAGCTGGAGAATTTTCAAAAAGAGAGTTCATAACTGGTCCTTCCATAGTCCCTCTTACAGTAAACTGGGGTGGGGCACTAGCCCTTCCCTAAAAGAAACTAAAGAGAGATTAGAGTATGCTAAGTAGAATAGTTTTCATAAGAACTTCCTAACTGATCACCCTTGCCTACTGTACCAAGAAGGTATCTGGAGTATTTTGCAATGTCTTTTCTTTCATGTAAATGAACAGAAATAGAGAATATCCACATTAGAGGATAAGTTCTGAAGTCAGACCACCTGGATTCACAGCTTGGCTCCACTGGTTATTAAAGGTGTGACCTTGGACAAGTTCCCTAACTTCCCTGTGACTCAGTTTTCTCATTTGTAAAATGTGCATTCATTCAATGTTTATTGAGAATGCCCCCCAAAAAATCTTAAAAATGGTAAAACAGAAAAATGTATATAATACAATCACAACTAGAAAACAAACCTTCCTAATTTTTGTTTTCTCAATAAGAGATTGAGTACAAAAAGAAAGAATATAAAAATGTTTAAGAATCAAATTTTTTAGGGATGCCTGAGTGGTTCAGTTGGTTAAGCATCGGCCTTCAGCTCAGGTCATGATCCCAGGGTACTGGGATTGTGTCCCACATCCGGCTCCCTGCTCAGCGGGGGGTATGCTTCTCCCTCTGCTTGTGCGCTCGCTCGCTCTCTCTGACAAATAAATAAAATCTTTAAAAAAAATCTTTTTCATAAAAAAAAATTCAATTTTTATCCATTTTTTTTAAGATTTTATTTATTTATTCGACAGAGAAGGGAACACAACTGGGGTGGGGAGAAGCAGGCTTCCCACTGAGCAGGAAGCCTGATGTGGGGGCTCGATCCCAGGACCCTGGGATCATGACCTGAGCTGAAGGCAGACGCTTAACGACTGAGCGACCCAGGCACCCCAAGAATTCAATTTTTAAAACATCATGTCAGAGGCGCCTGAGTGTCTCAGTCGGTTGGTCGGCTGCCTTCAGCTCAGGTCACGATCCAGGGTCCTGGGATGGAGCCGATCCAGGGTCCTGGGATGGAGCCGCATTGGGCTCCCTTCCCTGCTCAGTGGGGAGCCAGCTTCTCCCTCTCCTTCTGCTCCTTCCCCCTGCTCACTCTCTCTCCTGCTCTCTTTCAAATAAATAATGAATAAAATCTTTTAAAAAATACACTAAAATATCATGTGAAGCACAGACATGTAATCAGAGGAGAACAGCATGTAGCTTCCAAATTACACTGTACTTCAACTGATTCTCTCTAAATAAATTATATTTATTCACTTGAGGAAAGAGGTCAAAGTGGAATCTGTAGGCCAGATTATGATGACACAGGTAAAAAGAGCTAACCAAGCACAACTCAAGATATAAAGTATCAAATCAACACAACAACTTTGTGTACAACAAAGTTACACATTATGTGTCAATCATATCTCAATAAGAATAAATTTTTAAAAATAAAAAAAGGGAAAAAAGTATAACTATACTGTGATCTGCTAACAACACCATGACCTCTCAACAGTCAATCATCTTGATGTTAGGCCTAAAATGTTTTCTAAAAAGGTAATATTTTAATAATTCGTTTTCATTATACATTTACAATACTGCTTTAACTGTTAATTTTATAGAAGTGCAACTATTATGTGAAACATAAGCCAATTCCTACAAATTTCAGACAGTTTGTCCCATGACATATCATATGTTACTAAGATTTCCAATTTGACATTTTATTTTTTTTAAAGATCTTATTTATTTATTTGATGGAGACACAGGGAGAGAGGGAACACAAGCAGGGGGAGTGGGAAAGGGGGAAGCAGGCTTCCCACCAAGCAGGGAGCCCAATGAGGGGCTTGATCCCAGGACTCTGAGATCACGACCTAAGCCAAAGGCAGACGCTTAACGACTGAGCCACCCAGGAGCCCCCCAGTTTGACGTTTTAAATAAAGTTTAAAATGCAGTTAACAAGGGCACTTAGATGGCTCAGTTGGTTAAGCATCTACCTTCGGCTCAGGTCATGATCCCAGGGTCCTGGGATTGAGCCCCGCATTGGGTTCCCTACTCAGCAGAGAGCCTGCTTCTCCCTCTCCCTCTGCCCCTCCACCCTGCTTGTTCTCTTCCTCGCTCTATCTCAAGTAAATAAATAAAATCTTTTTTAAAAATTTTAAAAATCTAAAAAATAAAACGCAGTTAACACTGAATGCAAATCTTCTAATCAGAGTCTACCCATCGATTTACAAAGGAGTCCAAATGTCTTTCAGCAGGAAAAATGAAAGTAGCAATTGCATTACAATCAAGTTTTAATATGGCCACTATGTCATGTTTATTCAATGATATGTATGATTATAGAATTTTTCCATATATGTAGCTGTTTTATAAATGACTTTAAAAGCAGCTTAAACACATTCATTGGATAGCTGCTATGGTTAAAGCTGGAACTCAGTAAAATGTATCAAGGGAAGGTATTCATTTTCATGTTCAGAAAGCATTATTCATCCGATTGTGAAGAGGAAGTCCAATATGCACACAATAAATTAATATTTAAATGATCATTTTGTTAAAAGAAATAACAGTTACCTGTGATACACCCAACTTTTTACAAGCATCAAGAAAATTTTCTACATTTCTTCGACATTTTGCCATGCTCAGTTTAGGCTGTAAAGTAAGAGGAAACAGGCATTTATCAGGCATATTTACACAGAAATTTATCAGTATAAAAATTAAATTTATAGAGGTATATTATTTAAAGACAGTTTCAAGAAGCCCTATCTTCCTTTAGAGAACTAACAAACTCTAGACAAAACTTACCACTGCTGGTGATGGCACGTGAATACTAGCTACAGAGCGTGGCCTTATGTGATTGGCTAAATGGCAAAGAACAACCCCATCCATCAGTGCAGCTCCAATGTCATCAGGCAAAATTACTTTTAACCTGGACTCGAGATTCTATAAAGAAATGGGTATAAATCACAGATATCCTGTGTAAATATATATGCTACATATTTATATTACTAATCATTTATAATCCAAAATTTTAAAAAGCTTTGCAAATAAAATTCAGATATCTTGCTAATTTTCCAAGTTAAACCCATTTCTACAAAGCAAATCTGTAAGGTCAAACTCACTTACATTGCGAAGTTGTCGTATTTGCTCTCGTTCTTCCCGTAGATGTTCCATCTTTCTTCTCATTGTAAATCCTGGATCTGCAGCCCCATATTCCTGGCGAGTTGAGCGGCTAAAAGCTATAAAAACAGAAATTTCCTAGTTTATCACAAGGCTAATAGGAAGACTCATCCAGCGGTGAGAAAAGAGGCATGATAAAAAAGAATCAGTGCAAACTACATAAAACACTATTACTTATTAAAACATTCTAAATATTTTTATAGAATATAATTGAAATCTACTTATCTGCACAATTGAAAGCAACAGGGAAGACAAGTGTAACGATTTCTACCACCTACACACGTTCTTATTTAAACATATGCTATTAGAAACTTATGATCCAGGTTAAAAATTATTGAACATAAATCAGCCTTTATTATCTTTAAAGAAAAAGGAAATTATTCTTGAAGGTCAATACAGTTATTCAGGAATAAAAACTATAATTCAATACCTTGCCAAGTAACATGGATCCATTTTCTTTTGGGCTTGCCAAATGCGAAAAGATCCCTTTTTAAAACCACAATATAATGGAGTGCTATAATTTCAAACAGTGTTTGGTCTGCTGGCAGAGTGGTCATTCTAATAGCAGTCACAGTAGAGTAGAAATAAGACTGCAGTATATCTAAGGCAAAAAGCTGAGGTTTCAGGAGCTTGAAGGTAAAGAGGAAGAAAGAAATGGGGAATGGGAATTGGAAAGACAAATAAGGTTAAGAGAAAATTACTTTTAGGAGAGGGGAAAGAATCTATGTGTACTTAAAACTATGGAATCAATCCCACTTAAGCTGGAAAACTCTAGTTTCATATATAACCAGAAAATTTTATTTGCAGAATATATACTTACCTGATCTAGGCTTCAAGCCAAAAGGACCATGTGAAAAACCATCGGTTCTATCATATTCCTAAAAAAAAAAGAAAAGAAATAAAACCATTTTTCTTTCAAAATAACCAAGGTAGTTATTCACATCCATTCCAATTTTAGAAGTATTTGTTTCCATGATTAGTGGAGTACAGAAAGGCAAACGGCATTTCAATTCAAATTGATACATTTCACTTTTAAAAAGTCTACAAAAAAAAAAGTCTACAAATATTTGCTAATTGATCTGACTACATAAGCTTTTAAATACTTCTCTCTCATAGTATAAGGAAAAATAAAAATTAATGAATTATATAAAATAAATAGGTACTGGGGGCACCTGGGTGGCTCAGTCGGTTAGGTGTCTGCCGTCAGCTCGGACCATGATCCCAGGGTCCTGGGATGGAGTCCCACATCCGGCTCCCTGCTCAGCAGGGGAGCCTGCCTCTCGCTCTGCCCCTTCCCCCTGCTTGTGCACTCTCTCACTCTCTTTCCCTCTTTCTCGCAAATAAATAAAATCTTTAAAAAATAAATAAATAGGTATTATTTTTTTGAATGAACAACCAGATCAAAGCCTCTACAAAGTGAAATAAGCTTCAGTGAAAAAATAAGTGAAATTAGCAACATTCACTCAGTATCTACTATGGACTTGACATTTAGTAGATAATATGAGGCAAACCTGCACATTCATACTAATAGGGGGTGACAGGTGATACTAACAGATGATAAATTATCATCTCTTCTATTTGAATACATTGTTCCAAAGTGCTTTCACACAGTGGTGTGCTGTGGAAAGAAATAGTATATTTTAGGGGAGCCTGGGTGGCTCAGTCATTGAGCTTCTGCCTTCGGCTCAGGTCATGATGTCAAGGTCCTGGGATCGAGCCCCACATCGGGCTCCCTGCTCCACAGGAAGCCTGCTTCTCCCTCTCCCACTCCCCCTGCTTCTGTTCCTTCTCTCGCTGTCTCTGTCAAATAAATAAATAAAATCTTTAAAAAAAATACATGTATTTTAAAAATCTGAGCTTGGAGTTAGAAAGCTTAGGCTAACTTTTGAGCAAAGCATTTAATTTCTCAGGGCTCCTGGGTGGCTCAGTCAGTTAGGCATCTGCCTTCAGCTCAGGTCATGATCAAGGTCTTGGGATCAAGCCCCACGTTGGGCTCCCTGCTCAGTGCGGATCCTGCTTCTCCTCTCCCTCTGCCCCCCTGCTCGTGCTCTCTCTGTCTACCTCAAATAAATAAATAAAATTTAAAAAAAAAACATTTAATTTCTCTGTGACTATTTCTTCATATTTAAGATGGGGTGTTTGTTGGGAAGATTAACTAAGATAACTAAAAGAAAGCACTTTGGAAATTTTTTTTTTAAGATTTTATTTATTTGACAGAGAGAGACACAGCGAGAGGGGGAACACAAGTAGGGGGAGTGGGAGAGGGAGACGCAGGCTTCCCGCCGAGCAGGGAGCCCGACGTGGGGCTCGATCCCAGGACCCTGGAATCATGACCTGAGCCAAAGGCAGACGCTTAACGACTGAGCCGCCCAGGCGCCCCAGCACTTTGGAAATTGTACAGTGATAAGAAAACGTAATTTCAGCTGTATCTTTTTAATATTTGCAGTAACTGTGAAGCAGCTAGAGTCTGGGCTTCAGTCACTTGTCTACCATTTATTGACTGGGGTCTTTGGGAAAGGTTACCAATCTCTTTAGCTATAGAATCATGAGGATAATACCCAGCTCATGGGACTACTTTAGGTTCAAGTGTATAGGCAAGCACTTTGTTAACAGTATAGTACTAGGAGTGCCTGGGTGGCTCAGTCAGTTAAGTGTCTGACTCTTGATTTCAGCTCATGAGTTGAGGACCTGCAGTGGATTCTACGCTGGGCATGGAGCAGACTTAAAAAACAAACAGTATAGTACTATACTAGGGGTGCCTGGCTGGCTCAGTGGGTGGGGCATGTGACTTGATCTCAGGGTCTTGAGTTCAAGCCCTACGTTGTGCATGGAGCCTACTTGAATTTTTTTTTTTTTAATTTTAACAAAAAAATAGTATAGCACTATACTAATTGTTTTCACCATTTTCTTTCACAGATGAAATGGAAGTAATCAAAATTTTGTTGATTCTCTAAATCTTCTGTTGATTAACATGTTTTATACAGTTCAAGTTGAATATTAGTTGAGCCACCAAAACCCATGTTCATCACCCTATTCATCCACAAGCTCACAGTCTGTCTTCATTATTTTGGTTAAAGTGTTAGGAATTCCGCAAAATTTCACTTATCCAAATGCAAGCAAAATGTATTGTAAAAGCAATATAGGGGCGCCTGGGTGGCTCAGTTGGTTAAGCATCTGCCTTCAGCTCGGGTCATGATCCCAGGGTCTTGGGATCGAGTCCCACATCAGGCTCCCTGCTCAGCGGGGAGCCTGCTTCCCCCTCTCCTGCTCCCCCTGCTTGTGCTCTCTCTCTCTGTGACAAATAAATAATAATAAAATCTTAACAAAAAAAGCAATATAATTTATTTGAGAAAACTGGCACTAATACTCTCTCCATGAGCACAGATCACAAAATCATAAGGCAACTAGGGAACTAGTCACTGATATGCTTACATTTATTATAATTGAAAGTAAAAGAAAAGATTAACAAGAACATGTGATAAAGACTAATTTTAGGATATCCTAATTTAAATTACTTTCTAAAAGGATGCAAACCATTTTACTTGCCATATAAATAATTTAGAAACATGTTTATAAAGCTAATATCCAAATCCATTTAAAAGTTTTATAATGCAACTCACCCAAAACAAAAGACAAATGATCCTGGCTTTTAAAAAAAAATTAACACCACCTATATAAAATGAAATACTATCTATGTAATTAGCCAAAGTTATATGATGAATATGGATGATCCAAACATTTAGAGAAATTTCTGAATTCACCAAGTGAATACATAATCATTTATTTACTAATGCCAACACACTTTTAGAATACTAAATAAGGTAATCTGAAGCAGAACAAGATACTGTTTCGAATTTTTTAAGTTTATCTCTTTTTGTAAAGCAATGGGTCTAACAAATTAGAAGAATCAATCATTCAAGCCACCAGAATATTTGGGTGAGATCTCACAAATGCTAACTTTCATCCACCCTTTCTCCCCATGCTCCCCCTTAGGTCTAAGATGCCAGGAAATGTGTACCCTCCTGTCGATAGGAACAACCCACCACAGGGAAGTTTCTCGTGGAAAAAGGAAGTTTCTCTTGCATTGCTTTCAGACCTAACTGGTTACGAGAAAAACCAAAGGCCATTGCACAATGCTGAAGTATTACTTCTTTCAAATTTAAAATTGCAAAGCTATTCTTATCATTTATTTCAAAATATAGATGAATTATAAAACATAAGAATTTTATAAAATGAAGTCTTCTCTATGCTCTATAGGCATTTTCCAATAAGTAATCCAGGTGATATTATTATTATGAATATTTGTACAAAAGATGGTGTTCTTAGAATTTTTTATAGGCTAAAAAAAAAAGAATTTTTTATAGGCTAGGTTTGTACAAATTAACCTGTGGATTTTTTTTTTTTTTAATTTTATTTATTTATTTGAGAGAGAGAATGAGATAGAGAGAGAGAGCATGAGACGGGGGAGGGTCAGAGGGAGAAGCAGACTCCTCGCCGAGCAGGGAGCCCGATGCGGGACTCGATCCTGGGACTCCAGGATCATGACCTGAGCCGAAGGCAGTCACTTAACCAACTGAGCCACCCAGGCGCCCCAACCTATGGATTTTTTTAAGTGGGTGAATAAATTATATTGTTTGAAAGAAAAAGAATGATGAGACTAGAGAGAAGAGACAAAGAAGTAACATATGTAAACACATATAAAAACAGAACTGGTACCTCAGATGATACTGGAGATTGTGGTGACTTATTAGCATTATCAATGTCTTGCTAAAATATAAAAATAAAAAGATGAAAGATGAAATTAAAATACAAATGATGATTTAGACATATAAAAGAAAAACTGAAAATTGTTTTGATCAAGTGCTAAAGGAAGAATCTGGAAAATACCATCAACCACCTTGCCACTCAAAGTGTGGTCTGTGAACTAACAGCATGGAGCTTGTGAGACATGCAGAATCTCAGGCCACCCTAGATCTGCTGAACCAGACTCTATATTTCAATAAGATCCCCAGGTGATTGATTCATAAACACTGTAAGGTATCAAAAGCACTATCTATTCACATCAAATATTTCTATAAATCTATTTCCTTTAAATAACAAAAATGAAAAAATCTTCCCATATTTCTTAGAAGAGATCCATATTTAGGATTAATTACTGACGGGAAATGCCAACAAGACGCTACAATCTGAGAGAGGTACATTGAGGCATACAAAATTTCCATCACCCCAAGTAAGAACGTTTTATGTGGAAAATTATGTGTATCTAATATAGGCTTAAAAGTAATCACAAAGAACTTAACTGCATAAAATAATATTAAATGGTCCATGTTTTTTGAATGACTACTAGCAACCAAATACAAAAACCTTCACATTTAACCTTGAATATGCATACCACAAAGGACATTTATTCATCATTCAACAAAAGATTATGGGCTGCCTACTATATGTCAGACACAGTGCTAGACAGTGGGAATATTAAAATTTAGTAAAATACCATCCACTCAAGGATCTCTCAGTCTATGGGGAAGAGAGATTCATTTGTACAGGTAATACAACCTTCTCATGGCATATTACGCATGGCATATGATGAGGCACAGGTAAGGGGCACTTGGGGTGGTAGAGAAAGGCAAATTTCCTGAGAAAGCAAAAAACTGAGTAGGTGTTTACCAGAAAGAGAAGGAAGGGAACAACATTCCAAGATGTCCGAAAGGACAAGGACAAAGGCAAAGAAGCAAACATGAAAGAAAACCTTTGAGCAATCCATATTGCTGGAGAGTACAGTGAAAGAAAGAGAAAGCAGGACAGATCATGAGCTGAGGCTGATGTGCTAAGCAGAGGCCTGATCAGGAAGGACCAAGAATTTACCTTCTAAGTGACAGGGACACAGTGAAGCTTTCTAAGCAAGGGAATGACCTGAGCCCATTTTTGTGTTCTTTGGAGCAATCATTGTGGCTGCAGGGAGGAAAATGGACTGGGAAAAGGGAAAAGAGCAAGGATGCTATTGTGGTGGTACAGGCAAAAAATGCTAAGGGCCTGTGCCAGGGCAGAAAAAGCAGAAATGTAGGTGGGGACTGTATTCAAAATATTTCAGTATCAGAAAGAAAAAGTAGGTCTTTGGTAACTGATCAGATATTAAAGCAGTAAGGACCAAAGTGGATATAAAATACAAAGGGACAGGAACAACAGCCAAGCTGCACCTCTAGCTCAGGGTTCAGCAAACATTTTCTGTATGATTCCATTTCCTAAAATTAAAGTACTCAACATCAAATTAACTACCAATCCCTCCAATCAAAAATACACAAAGCTTAAGTATTTATTTAGAGTGATGACACAGTATCACTTAAAAATGCTAAGCTGCTGCATAAGTTAAAATGGCGAGATAGAAAAATTTATAATAATGTGCAAACTGTAGCAATTTAATTTTAAATGTTAAAATAGGACACAAAATTTGTAGAAAAAGATTAATAAATTCCAAAAGATTCTCAACTGACGACGAGGTTGATTCAGGAAGACGAAAGATGAGAAAATGTAAAAGACAAATGTTAATAAAATTCTAAAACTGAACTATTAGAAATTCTGTTCAAAATAAAGGATATATGGAAATTACATAATTAAATTAGTAATTGCATGATGATACGCAGTTTTTATTACTGGAAAAAACCCATGCATTAAATCGCTAACCAAGAAACTGACAGAGGTATTACCTTTTACTTTGAGCCAACTACATATGAAAAGTGAACATTTTAAATAATTGCTACTATTACCCTCTTTTCTCACCTCATCGTTTTCATTGCCACTTGAACTCTTCCTTGATGATTTATACTGAAAAATATTTAAAACATACACTTTATTTTTCTTTGAACATATGAGTTCTCTACCAGTAAATTATAAGTGAGGTTTATTCATATTTTGGTACTTTTATTAAATTATCTGATACTAACTTTAATTATATAACCAGTTTAAACGGTCCTACCACTTACTAATAGCTAACACATACACTGATTTCATATGCAAGGCATCATTCTATATACCTATTAACATTTCCTTCCTGAGCCAATCCACTTCCCATTCATTCAGGTTTTCTATCTGAAAGTTGTCTTAAGCTCTCTGTTTTTCTTAATCCACTATATCCAAAACATCATTGTCAATTCTTTCTGTATAGTCTCTCAGACTTACTTCTGAATTCTTACAACCACCAACTTATCCTAGGCCCCCATTACCTCACACCTAGTTGGTAATCTCACTATTCAAAAACGCCATCTATTGTTAAGAAACCTACTGATTTCAGGTAAGAAAAACCATTATGTTAGGTATATATATTGACTATACAATAACAGTAATAGTGATAATAGCTAATAAGTGTTTACTATATACCAGGCACTGACGAATGTGTGTTACATATATCAACCCATTTAATCGTCCTAACAATGCTAAAGTAAATACTATTATCTGTATTTTATACTGAGGCACAAGGTCATATGCTTAAAATAAAAAATGCTAGTATGTGGAAAAGCGCTTGTTTTTAGAATCAAGAATTAAAGAAATACAGTGTGACAACCATTAGAGTTCTTATTTTAAAGTCCTCTAGGGTTCTTATTTCTAAATCCTCCTCACCACAAATAATCCTGCAAATTAGTGGCAGATTTAAACACTCCAAACGCTACTTTTAACTCATGACTCCCCTACTGAAACACCTACTTTCAAATTATGTTCAAATTTCTTTACCTGGCATTCAAACTTCTATTTAATGGCCCCCTTTACTTATGCAGCTTTATATTCCTTAACTCTTGGAAAACTAGATAATCTACCTAATAGCTCAACCACAGATTGGGAGGCAAGCAGTATTAGGGATTACAAATACAGATCTAAATTCCTTCATTGTCTCTCCAGTGATTTATGACAACTATCACTAATCTACCAGGGTGCTCTTTCCAGCTGATCCCAGACATTGTCTGAATATGTTTGCAACCCAATGTTCCAGATAGCCAGTGAATGGAGTTGGCCTGTGTGAAAAAACCTACTTGCCACCCCTAGGCATGATGCTTGCTGACAGTATGTATTCTTGGTTCTACTCTACTTCAACAAAAGAGTGACATTTGCACAGCAGACCCTAGGACCTGAAGATGGCATCAGTCATAACAGTAAAGGAGAAAAACTCATGGACATCAAAACAGAGGAGCTGCCAAGTTGAATACTGTTGCAGGATCTCACCCCTAAAGGCACGGTTGGATTGTTTCAAAGAGGTTACTACCAGTATCATAAGTATGTCAATGTGAAGAAAGGAAACATCATTGGGGTTTCTATGTTGCTGGCATCTTACATGCTTTTCAACTATTCCCTTTCATTCAAGGAACTCAAACATAAACAGCTACACATGTATCACTGAAGAGGGCTCACTGTGGAGAGCGCAGTCTGCATTCCTGACCATGACCTTCTTTGTCAGGCATCCCTGATATTTGCTGAATACTTTCCTATTTTAACTGAGAATTAATACCTGATAAAAGATGACTGGTACAAAAACAAAAACCAAAACAAAAGAATGACACTGGAGTGAATAATAAGCTAATATTTATTAAATGTATACTTTGTGGCAAGTGCTAGTCTCATAACCACTTTACATTATCAAGTAATTCAGTAGTTATAAGAATCCTGTAAAAGAAGATACTATTAGAATCATTTGAGGATAGAAAAAAAATTAAGCTCAGCAAGGTTACGTGATTTGTCAAAGTCACACAGTTAGTCAATATCCAAGTTAAAAACTGGAACCAAAGTGGTTTGATCCTAGAAGCCAAGGCTCTTAACCACTATGCTATACTACCATCTCTAAATCCTGAATGATTAGTATAAGTTTGCCAGGAATAAAAACGGCTAGTGGGCATTCTCAGAAGAAGGAAAGCACAAAGGAATTAAAAAGCTCAGCCTATGCAGAAAACAAAGAGTAGCAGTATGGCGGGGTGCCTGGGTGGCACAGTCGGTTAAGCGTCAAACTCCTGGTTTCAGCTAGGGTCATGATCTTAAGGTTGTGAGATCGAGGCCCCCATTGGGCTCCACATTCAGCGGGAAGTCTGCTTGAGATTTCTCTCTCCCTCTCCCTCTGCCCCTCCCCACCCATGCTCTCTCTCTCTCTCTCTCAGTCTCTCTAAAAATAAATAAATAAATCTTTAAAAAATAATAGCCATATGGCTAGAGAGGAGAGTGAATTGTGGCAGGTAATAAAACTCCGAGAAGTAGGTGAGCATGGCGTCTTAAGTTTTTTAAAAGCCCAAACTTTGTGTTACTGATAATAGCCAAGAAACAAATCTAAGCCAGGGATTTCTCTAAGGACTGTGAAACTCCAGAAAGGGGGGCAAATTAACAAGTTATTACAATTGCCTAGACAAGAAAGAATGAGGGTTCCAACAAAAGCAAGGGCAGTAGAGATGGAGAAGAAATGATGAATTGGAGAAAGGACATATAATTAACATCCTGGTCATCAATTAGGTGAGAGGAATGAGAGAGGGAAAGATCCAGGAGGACTGATGTATAGAGCACAGACAACCAGACAGACACTGCTACTATTAACTCGAATAAAGAAGAGAGAGGAGGAGCAAGTTCCATGGGGGAGAAGGGCAGGAGGGAGAGACATACCAAACTTGAAATACATGTAGGGCATCCAGACAATTAGAAACACAGGTCTGAAGACCAGGAAAAAAGCTATGGGATGTAAATTTAGACCCGCCAGAATATGAGACATCTGGAGTCATAAAAACTTCAGAGAGAGTTTTTAGGGTAATGAAAAGAGGATGAGCCCCTAAGAGCAAGCAGAAGCAAAGTCAGAAGAGAAGTGAAAGAAGAACATCCAAAAGAAAACAGAAGAACCAAGGAAGAAAAATGAGATAGAAACCAGGACAGGAGTTTCATGAAGACCAACGTGGTGGCCATAGCTGTCAAATTCTTAGGTACATATTCTCTAGGTAAAGAGCTATTTCAATGGAGAAATGAAAGTGGAAGCCAGACTGTGGTGGGTTAAGGAGTGATCAGAAACTGGACATATAGAAATGGTAAGTCTGGCCCTAAAAGAAAAGAGACAAGGCAACAGCTGCAAGGGGACTTGGGGAAAAGTGCAGAGGTCTGAGCCCATGTATCAGATGGCAAGTAAAGAGATGGAAAGGATGTAGAAGAGTGAGTGAATAACTGATAAAGGAAAGAAAGAGTGTAATGAGGCCAAGAACATAGATAATGAGACTTGTATTACTATTACTCAACTACACTTCTAATTAAAAATATTCATTACATATGAAAACTTAGAAAGGTACTCCTTAGTTTGCATTACTGCACAGACTTAAAGGTCCTAACACCCAAAACCTAATATATGCACAGGTTTGAGAATGTTCTATAAGTCCAACTTTTATTGAATCAATTCAGCTTTCCTCAATTAGTATGAGTCTGAATAACTGAAGTTTATTATATCTAAATTCAAATAATATAGTAAAGACCAATTTACAAACCAGAGAAACAAAAAAGGTGTTGAGAACTGAGAACAAAACAAATCAGGTTATTTCACAAACCCAGTTGGCTTCCTTATTCTGGTATAAAATTAATCATGATCAGAGAAAATATATAAAAATATTTTCCTTGGCATTAGCCTTTAAATGAAGATATACTGTATTTATGAAATCAGATATGTATTTTAAGGGTCATTATAATGTTTTATCATAACACTAATAAGATACATTTGAAGACATATATGGCATTTCAATAAATCAAATAATCCTTAAAACTAATACTGTATAGTTATTCTAATGCTTTTTAACTTTCTTGTTTAGAAATCAATCAAGTGCATTTAGAAAGCCATGTATTATTATTTTTAGAAGAAATTAAAGCTACTAATTTATATTAAACATAATTTATCAAAAAATTAGATGTTCATATTTTGTTGTGTATCTTATTAAAAGCATTAATACCTTTCTGTAAAATACATTTGCCTTTCTGTAAAAGATTTTTAATAAAGTAATGTATTTCCTGAGATACCTCTGCTTTGAAAAATGCAGTGACTTTATTTTGGCCATGAGGACATTGTTTTATTTAGTAGAGTAGTAATCTATACAAGAGTGGTCTGGGAGTCTAGAAGAGTTAGTGTAACTCTCCTCCAGTGATTTACTTACTCATATAATCTGACCCAATTTATCTTCTTGCTCACATAATCTGGCTAATATGTTGATACCTTTTTTATTTAGTTTCAGAGGCTTACCTGAAAAACATTACTATCCAAAATCAGTCTTGGCAACTGAGAAATAATAAATGAAGAGATCCACATACACAGACATACACACAAACACTTTCAATAAATATACTGAATAACAACAATGCCATTAATAATTTACCATGGAACACAAAGAAATCTTGTGGCTCAGTCATTTACATGTGTTAGGATAAAGTTGCACGAAATCTCCGTATGTTTCTTAACACCACAAAGCTAACGGAGCTATCACTGAGTGAGCTTGGTGATATTTGGATATAAATCTCTAAAGCAGTATATTTTTCCATGTTTAATCAACTATAAATCCAGAGTAAGTTCAGTAATGTATCCTATGAATAAAACCTTTTGATTCTTGGGAGATGGGTGGTTAAGTAAGAGAAATTTTATTTTGAAATAAAGACACTTCATAGGTATCAATGACGTCTTAAGCGAGAAAATACTGGCGATTCTGAATAATGGTTTTAACTTAGAAGTAGTATCTCAGGTTTATATCTTTTTTTTACATCTTAGGAAAAAAACTGTTGACATCCAATTTTTTTCAGTGTCCTAACACTGACATCTTCTGACTATTGAGGAGAACTACATATCTCCTTAAACTATTTCCCAATGACTAAAGCTTAATTTTGCACCCACTTTATTAAAAGCATGGAAGAAATTAACAATTGTTGAATGATGATAACGTAATGGACATTTCAAAGATTACCTCAATTGATCTCTTAGCGGCTTATAAAATAGAAATATTATAGGACGTATGTTTAAGCCTTAAAAAATAAAATATTTAACAAATGACGCTACTAAATCAAAGAACTATTTTTTTAAAGGCTCACTGAGGCTTCTATTAAGACTTTATTGAGAAGTTCACTTGGGTTACTGTATTTTTATAAACAATAAAACTATCGATTTGAAAGTTTTCATTTGATATTAGGCTATCCGCAGTAGATAAACAGGCAGTTTAGCATAGGCTCTGGGTTCAAATCATGGCTCAGCTGCTTATTAGCTAAGTGACATAAAGCATATTACTTAGCCTCTCTGTGCCTTAATTTCCCCATCTATAAAATAGGAATGATAATTGTACTTACTTCATAGGGTTATTATGAATATTAAATGAGTTGATATTTGTACTTAGAACAGTACCTGGCATTTAGTAAGTGCTATGCAAGTGTTTTGATAAACTGTCAGAATTTAGATGCTTTTACTTTACTAGTAGATCAAATAAATATCAAAATCTCTTCCATTAGTCAGAAAAACTAAAATTTCCCCCACACCATCACTCATTCATCAGGTTTTATCTACTAACAAATTTTATTGAGGGCCTTTGTTCAAGGTCCTATAAACTGAAAGAGGAGATTCTGAAATAAATGTCAGAATGTAAATATAACTGCAGATCTCTAAAGACTTGGGATAAACAGACTTTCACCGTTACTGACCAGGGTTCTGTTTAGAAATGTCCTTGTTATTTTTCCCTTTTATTTCTTCATTATCTCTCATATTGACCAGGTAACATGAAGCTCAATAAAAGGATTCAGTAATTACTTGTAGGAGGATGAAACTTATCACAGACTTGCTATGACACATAACATTCTTGTTTTGGTCGTATGATACTACTTCCAAATATGTTATATTCCCATATAAGGAAACAGATCAATGTGTACAGATAACCACTTCACTCAAACAGAGAAAACCATGAAATATAATCTTATCCGTTAGTGATATAAACATCAAACTACCTATAATTTAGCACAGAACCATGTATTTACATAAAATTATTATTATTAGATAAAAATTAGGCTTTGGGAAACAGAAAGGTGCACAAAAACAACAGAATTTGGTATTCATGGGGTAGGAAGCTTGTCTGCACTGTTCATCTGAGTCAGGAATTCCAATAATGGATTCTGACTAGTACTGAAGATTATGCTAATTCCACTGGTATCTATAAACATAGCAGACTTTAAACACAAATGAATAATATTACAATATTTACAAAGGTATACACAGTAAAATTTCATTAAAAACCTGTTAACTAGAAATTTGAGATAATTCAAATAGTCTTAAGTTTTTAACTAAGATAAAAGATCATCTTAAGAAATCCAAGGGTGCAAGAAGAAAAAATGGGGGAGAAACACTTGTAAGTATTTTTAGAGCCATGTAAATAGCATTTATTTAGACAGAAACAGTTAAATGCTAATTGCAAATACATGCGAACTATATAGTGAAAAAAATCTACTGAAAGACCTTTTCTAGGCAATTCTTTTAAAACATAACTACATATTGCTACAGCTAGCAGTATAGCAAACATTCATCTTTCATGTCAAGTATCTGGTAAATCACAATTCACATTGATCTACAATGTCATTCTTAATTATCCTAAATTACTGAAATTTTATATATTTAACTAGATCATATTATCTATACCCATGCATGTGGGAAACCAAGATAAAATAACACATTTACTATACGTAACTAGTTACAGTCTACGTAATTAATACAAAACTTATAAAATCAAAACTAATAATTACAAAGTAAATTTTGCAATTTAATAAAGTACCTTGAAATATTCTTTTCTAATCTGTTTGCTCCGCCTCCTTTCTTCACTCTGCCAGATTATAGGTTGAGATTCTGGCCACTGCTGTTCATCTATTTGATCCTTCTGATTTTCTAAGGGCTGTAATGAGACAATTTCTTTTAACTAAATAAATGAGAACAAAATATTAGATATAACAGAAATTCATTTTCCTCTTACCTGCCATGTGAGAGGTGATAACGGAGAATTAACTTCATCTGCTGAGACACTACAAAATTAAAGATGCCTTAATATGTTAAAAAATTTAGAATTACCCTTAGGAATTTATTATGAACAATATAAAGTTGTCTCTTTATTTTTTAACCAGAAATCTAAAGAATTTACCCATGTCTATGGTTTGAACTAATAACATAAAACTTAAAGTCGACAAAATCATATTTAAGTTCCCAATCATTTCTATTCCTTTAAAAAAACATCAAAATGAGTTTATTTAATATCATCCTATGCAAAGGACTACTTTAAGGACTTTTTAGAGGCCAAAAGAAATGTAATACCTAGACATACAGTGAAAAAACAGAATGTTTATTACATTAAATCATTACAAAAAACTAATAATTTTATACAAATTTATTTTGTTTAAATGCCAAAGAGATTAGGGCAGTAACTCTTTGACTATTGAATTACAAATTATGAACCTTTAACCCTTCATTCTGACACACAGGGGCTATGGTAGAAATTCTTTTCATCTATTTTTGTCAGGAAAGTAGACCGCACATGTTGTCATTAGGTAAGAAGTTCCTTTGGAAAAAATACACAGACAAAATGCCCACTAGAGCTGTTATTATTCAACACTGTTGTAGAACTTCTCTATTGTACAGTAAGAAAAGAACATTTAAAAATTAGAGAGAAAGAAAGAAATTTTCAAAATTTATGGAAGACATGATTATCCAAGGGGGAAAAATCTATTATTATTAAAAGAAGGTTACCAGTTATAAAAAAATATACAAAAGTTAATAGCTTTCTCATGTATCAATTATAATAAGCTATAAAATATATTAGGAAAAAAATTCATTCATAAAAGGAAGGAAAAGCAAAAATACTAGGAACAAACTTAACTTAGACATGCATAAAACCTACATAAAAAAAACTACCCATGTTGGGGCACCTGAGTGGCATGATCAGTTAAGCATCCGACACTTGATTTTGGCTCCGGTAATGATCTTGGGGGTGTGAGATGGAGCCTGCTTGGGATTCTCTCTCTCCCTCTGCCCCCAACCCTGTTCCCCGTCCCGTTCATGCTCTCCCTCAAAAAAAAACAAAACAAAACAAAAAAAAAACCCTACCAATGTCTAGTAAGGAAATTGAATAACTGGAAAATTCTTAGAAAGACTAAATATTATAGGTATAACTTCTTCAAATTAATTGACAGCTCAAGTAAACTATAATAAAAAAACCAGAAAGTATTTTTGGGTTTATATTAAATATTTGATAAAAGAATTTCAAAGTTAATTTGGAAGAATGAATGATAAAGAAGAGAAAAGTTAGATAATTGCATATATTCTATTAAATTAAAGTAATTAAATACTACTAGATCCGGAATTTATAGATTTTCCAGTGGGAGACAAGTACAGGACCACACATGTAACAACTTATGATTTAAGAAATGAAATTCACAATAGTCGTAAAAATGATAGGTTATGTAGCAAATAGTGTTGAAACAACTGATTAACCAATTATAAAACAAACACAGAAAGAAAGAAAAACAGAGGGTGAGGAGGACAGGGAGTGAGAAAAAGGAGAGAGGGTGCAAGAGAGGAAGAAAAAAACTAAATACCTCATATCAAATACCAAAATTAATGACTAAAAGATTTAAATATTAATAAAGATGAAATCACATAAGTATATGAAAAATATGGGCAGTAATTTTTTAAATGTTGGGGCAGAGGGGGTATATGGAAGAAACAATTAAACTAAATATTGACAAAACACAAAAAAATGTAAGAATTAGACTTTCCATCTGGCCAAGATAGAATAACAGTGATCAGATTTATACCGTGATGGAAAACACTAAAAGAACAGACAAAATATATAAAATTCTGCTTTCCAAGACACTGAGTATCAGGCAAGAAAAAAAAAAAAGACATTTTATCCCTTACAGATGGGTAACAAACAAGGGAAACCCCATAACTGCATCAGATTGCTGCAGGAAAAGAGTTTCTAGGCTTCTAGCCCAGACAGGAAGAACCAAAGTAAGGCCCAGGGGGCTCCCTGAACTGAGGAGACAGAGCTGGGAGCCAGGGTGAAAAAGATGGATGGAATTAACAGGACAAAGTAATAGAGAAAAAAGCAATGCACAGAGAAAGAACTTGAAGTTCTACAGAAGCATTCTTAAAATTTTAACAGAGTACTGAGGCCTGATCATATGTATGAGAAAACTACACTAGGCAAAAGAATGAACAACCAGAAAGATTAGATAGAATAATTCTCCAACTCTGAGAGGACTGAGTAAATAATACCAGTTCCCACCAGCCAGACTGGAAAAGCATATAGTTCACGGGGCATCAGCTATAGTACTAAGAAAAGTCTTGCTCCAGTAGGGGGCCAAATCTGGTCCTAGACTAAATGCCACACTGATTCCACATAATAAGTCATAAAACCAAATCCCACAAATATCAAATTGTCGCCAAGTAATTTAACCACGTCCTAGAACAAAGTTCAAGAATATTTATAATACTGTAAAATCCAGCACCCAAGAAGGTAAAGCTCACAATGTCCAGCATTCAATCAAAAACTGAGTCAGGTAATGTTCAGAAGCTAGAGGAAAAGACTAAACATGTTAAGTACAGACACAAAAGACATAAAATAGATAAAAATCAAAGTTCAAGAGATGAAAAGTACAACACCTGAAATTAAAAAAAAAAACTGGATGGGATTAAATGTAGATTGGACATTTAATAGAGGGGAGTCTGGCTGGCTCAGTTGGTACAGCATGAGACTCTTGATCTCGGGGTTTTAAATTTGAGCCCCATGTTGGGATGGAGGTTACTTAAAAATAAAATCTTAAAAAAAAAAAGAAATGATTAGTGAAAGTAAAGACTTAGTAAAAGAACTATCAAAAATCAAACACAGGGGGCGCCTGGGTGGCTCAGTCAGTTAAGTGTCTGCCTTCAGCTCAGGTCATGATCCTGGGGTCCTGCTTCTCTCTCTCCTGCTCCCCCTGCTTGTGCTCTCTCTCTCAAATAAATAAAATCTTTAAAAAATTAAAAAGAAAAATATTGAAGAGGACTGAACAGAAACTCAGTGATTGGTGGGAAACTTCAAGTAGCCTAATATAAATATAATTGGGGTTCCAGAAGAATAGGTCAGGGGACAGAAATTATATCTGGGCCCCAAAGAAGAAATAAGGGCCCCAAATTTTCAAATTTCCTGAAAACAATAAACCCACAAATTTGAGAAGCTCAAAGAACTCCAAGCAAAAGAAAAATGAAGAAAACTACACTAAGATACATCATAATCAAATTACTTAAAAACAAATGATAACAAGAAAATGTAAACAGCAGCCAGAGAAAAACGAAACATTAGGTTCTATGAAACAAACACTCACAACAGAATTTTCATAAGACACAACACAATCCAGAGGACAGTGGAGAAAATTCTTTAAAGTACTGAAAGACAGGCGCCCGGAGGGCTCAGATGGTTAAGCATCTGCCTTCGGCTCAGGTCATAATCTCCAGGTCCTGGGAGAGAGCCCCACGTCCGGCTCCTGGCTCAGCAGGGAGCCTGCTTCTCCCTCTCCCTCTCCCCCTGGCTCATGCTCTCTCTCTCTGTATCTCTGTGTCTCAAATGAAAAAACAAAATCTTTTTAAAAAATGTACAATAGGTACATAATAAATTCCAATGTTGATTTCAAGGAACAGTTTCTCCCACATTTAAAAAAAAATAAAGTACTGAAAGAAAACAAAAATGTCAACCTAGAATTTTGTATCAGCAAAGATAGCTTTCAAAAATGAAGGTGAAACAAAGACTTTCTCATACAGAAGCTGAAAGGATTCAACACCAGCAGACCAGTAATAAAAGTAGTGTTAAAGTTTCTCTTTCAGGTAAAAAGAAAATTATACATGGAAATACAGAGCTACACAAAGGAATACAGAGCTACTAGATAGAGATGGTAACTAAGGGAGGAAAGATAAAAGACATTATTCTGATTATTTAAATCTCTTTAAAGAAATAATTGAGGGGTGCCTGGGTGGCTCAGTCGTTAAGCGTCTGCCTTCGGCTCAGGTCATGATCCCGGGGTCCTGGGATCAAGCCCCACATCAGGCTCCCTGCTCTGCAGGAAACCTGCTTCTCCCTCTTCTACTCCCCCTGCTTGTGTTCCCTCTCTCGCTGTGTCTCTCTCTGTCAAATAAATAAATAAAATCTAAAAAAAAAAGAAAAGAAATAATCGACTCTTTAAAGCAAAAATAATAACAATGTTTTATGGGGTTTATAACATATATATAAGTAAAATGTACAGCAACAACACCACAGAGGCCAAAAGGGAAGAAAGAGAAGTATACTGTTGTAAAGTTATGCAATATATGAAATGGCATAATAGCACTTGAAGGTAGACTGCGATAAGTTAAACACTATACTTTATTTTTTTAATTTTATTTATTTATTATTTGTCAGAGAAAGAGAGCGAGCACACAAACAGGGGGAGCGGCGGGCAGAGAGAGAAGCAGGCTCCCCGCTGAGCAAGGAGCCCAATGCAGGACTTGATCCCAGGACCCTGGGATCATGACCTGAGCCAAAGGCAGACGCTTAACTGACTGAGCCACTCAGGTGTCCCAGTTAAACACTATACTTTAAACCCTAAAATAATCTCTAATGTACGATAACAAAAAATTATAGCTAATAAGCCCATGAAGGAGATAAATAGGAACTTTAAAATAAAATTAAAAAGAGGAAAGATGTCTATAAAGGATAAAACAAAAACACATTAGAAGATGGTAGATTTAAATACATTAATATCAATAATTCCATTAAGTATAAACAATATTAACATTGCCATTAAAAGATGGTCAGATTAAATAAAAAAAGGAAGATGCTAACCATATGCTAAATACAAGAAACCCACTTTCTCCACAAAAACACAAATTGCTTAAAAATAAAAGGATGGAGAAACATGTAGCTATCATGTTAACACTAATCAAAAGAAAGCTCAGATGACTATACAATATCAGAAAAGTAGACTTCAAACTGTATTACCAGAAATATAAAAAATGTCATTTCAAAATGACAAAGCTATAAATTCACCAAGAGGACACTACAGTCCTAAACATTTATGTATCTAACACAGAGTATTTGAATATATGAAGGAAAAATGATAGAACTTCAAAGACAAATCCCCCATTAGTCTTGGAGATTTCAATAGTCTTCTCTTAATAACTGATAAAACCGACATTGTAGTGTGCCAAGGGGGTGGTGTGGTGGTGAAGACAAACAGTAAACAAATAAAAGAAGTATATATTCAGAATGCCAGATGGCAAAAAAGTATAAATTCAGAATGTCAGAGGGTATTCAGTTCTTTGGAGAAAAATAAAACAAGGTATGGGAAAAAGGACAAAGAAGTGGGGGAGGCATGCTCTTTTATTTAAGTTGTCCAGGGAACCCCTTGCTGATGAAGTGAAATTTGAGCAGAAACCTGACTCCAAGGGAATAAGCCATATGGTTATCTAGGGGGAAATCATTTCAGGCAGAGGCAAAGTCTTGAGGGAGCAGGAAATGCCTGGTGTACTGAGATGCAACAAGGAGACCTAGTATATAGTATAGCTAGAGAGGAACTAACTAACCAGGAAGACCAGGCAAGAGAGGAAGACAGGAGGGAGCCAAATAATGTAGAGGTTTGTAAGTCCTTAAAGGACTCTAGTTTTTATTCCGAATGAGATGGGAAGTCATTAGAGAATTATGAAGAGTGATATGATCTGACTTACATTTCAACAATCTGATGCTTTTTTGAAAAACAGACTAAAGGAAAGCAAGGGCAGGAAACCCGTTAGGAGGCTTATGTAACTGAAGTTGAGATGGCTAGAGCTGAAAAAAGTCAGAGAAAGACCTATCATATGATTTCACTCGTATTTGGAATTTAAGAAACAAAACAGATGAACATAGGGGAAGGGAAGGAAAAATAAAATAAGAGGAAAACAGAGAGGGAGGCAAACCATAAGAAACAGTTAACTAGAGACCAAACTGAGGATTGGTGGAGGGGTGGTGGGTGGGGGGATGGGCTAGTAGGGTAATGGGTATTAAGGAGGGCACTTGTGATGAGCACTAGGTGTTGTTAAGTGATGAATCAATAAATTCTACTCCTGAAACCAATATTACACTACATGTTAAGTAACTTGAATTTAAATAAAAACTTGGAAGGAAAAAAAAGTAAAAATAATAAAAATAAATAATAAAAATAAAGAATATTTTTTAAAAACATGGCAAGGGCTAGGGTGGTAGGTGTGAAGGTTGTAAGAGGTGATCAGATTCTGGGTATATTTTGAAGGTAGAATCAACAAGATTTGCTATTGGATTAGATAAGGCATGTGAAAGAAAGTGACATGTTAATTCAAGGTTGACTCTAAGGTTAATGAGCTGAGCAACTATAAGGATGAGCTGACATTTTCTGAAATGGGAAAAAATACAGGAAAAACAAATTCAAGAGGGGTGCCTGGGTGGCTCAGTCGTTAAGCGTCTGCCTTCAGCTCAGGTCATGATCCCAGCATCCTGGGATCGAGCCCCACATCGGGCTCTCTGCTCCACGGGAAGCCTGCTTGCTTCTCCCTCTCCCACTCCCTCTGCTTGCGTTCCTGCTCTCGCTATCTCAGTCTCTGTCAAATAAATAAATAAAATCTTTAAAAAAAAAAAAAAATTCAAGACATACAAGGAGGGATTAAGAGTGTGGTTTTGGAAAGTTAAGTTTCATATGCCTATTATACAACCACGTGGAGGTGCTGAGTAGGCAACAGGTTATACAACTCTGTGGTGTATATATATGTAACACATGCACGTGCAAATATTCATGCACACAGATAGAAAAAGGGTCTAAAGGGAAAAATACCAAAATACTATGACTTGTCATCTCTGGAGAGTGGGATAATAGGTGATATTTATTTATTTATTTGCATTTGCTAAATTTTACAATTTTTCAACAATAAAGCTACATTAATCTTATAATCAGGAAAATATTTTTTTAATTTTGTTTTTAAAGAAAAAATTGAGTGATTGTTTTGAAAATGAGAAAAGTAGAAGCAATAGTTATGGGGCGCCTGGGTGGCTCAGTCATTAAGTGTCTACCTTTGGCTCAGGTCATGATCCCAGGCTACTGGGACTGAGCCCTGCATCAGGCTCCCTGATCATCGGGAAGCCTGCTTCCCCCTCTCCCACTTCCCCGGCTTGTATTCCCTCTCTCACTGTCTCTCTCTCTGTCAAATAAATAAATAAAATCTTAAAAAATAATAATAATAATAGTTCTATGAAGGAGAGGCCAGGATTAGATATCACACTTTTGAGGTTTGGGCAACTGGGTCTTTCTCAAGAGAATATTAGGAGCCTGGGGAGGAAGCTTAAGATGGGAATGAAAGGAAGTGAGGGGGAAAGGAATAACACAAACTTGAAGGAGAGCAAATATATAAGATAACAGAATCAGTATTTAAAAAGGGTGGGAGTGGGTTAAATCCAATTAATGAAATTTGAGTAGTGGAATGTTTCTAGACTTGAGTATAAAAAGTCATCTTTACACTTGAACTGAATTCTGAAAGCCTAAGTGAAAAAAAGAAGAAAAGGCAATCCCAGTAGAGAAACCAGGATCTAGAACACAGAGATGTGAAACCATGACAGAATAAAAAAACAAAGTACTGTTCCTAACAGCAAAAGGTGCCAGTGGAAGAGTGCATGCTAAGGTTTAAGGAAGGCAGAAACTCACTTCAATCTTACGGGTTAAGCATTTTCAGCTTTATCCTAAAAGTGATAAGGAACCAGTAGAAGATAATAAATGGCAGTCACACAGTTAGATGGTTTTAGAACCAACACTCTTACATCAGTGCAGAAGACAAACTTAAAGGTAGGCAAAAGTGAAGCATGGAGATATGTCTGGGGACTGTTGCAGTAATCCAGGAGGAAAAGGATGGGGCCTAAACCAACATACATGGCTGTGCTAGGAATGGAGAAGTTGGGATAGATGCAAGTAATGCTAGGAAGCTATAATTTTCAGGGCACCCGGGTGGCTCAGTCAGTTAAGCGTCTGCCTTCGGCTCAGGTCATGATCTCAGGCTCCTGGGATGGAGCCCCACATCGGGCTCTCTGCTCAGCGGGAAGTCTGCTTCTCCCTCTCATTTCCCCTTTGTGCGTGTTCTCTCTCTCTCTCAAATAAATAAATAAACTCTTTAAAAAATATGGGGCACCTGGGTGGCTCAGATGGTTGAGCATCTGCCTTCGGCTCGGGTCATGATCCCAGGGTCCTGGGATCGAGCCCCACGTCTGGCTCCTGGCTCAGCGGGGAGCCTGCTTCTCCCTCTGCCTCTCCCCCTGCTCATGCTCTCTCTCTCTGTATCCCTGTCTCGAATGAATAAATAAAATCTTTAAAAATAATAATAAAAAATAAAATAAATAAATAAAATAAAAAATAATAAAAACAAAAATAAAACAAGCTATAATTTTCTGTGATTGACTAGATTGGGAGGGGTGCATAAGAGAGAGAAGTTTCCGATGATTTCAAAGTTGCTGATTTAGGTGACTGAGTAGTGGCACACTCACTCAGGCAAACGATATAGGAGAAGAAATAAATTTGGGAAAAAATAAGTTTAGTTTAGACTGTGAGGTATCCAGGAAAAGATATCAGTGGGATGTGTGAATCTCAAGGAAGCAAAATGTTCTTGTTACCATATGTTAAGACTTGGGGTTCTGGAACCAGACAACCTGAGCTTGAATCTTCACTGTACCACTTACTAACTGTATGACCTTGAGCAAATTATGGTAATTTCTGAGCCTCAGTTTTCTCCCTTACAAAATGGGGTAACAACAGTAACAACTTCATAGAGTTACTATGAGGATTAAATGAGATAAGACATCTAACCCACTCAGAACAGTTTGCGTATAAAAGCATTCAAGAAATGTTAATTCTTTCTGTGTATACTGCTATACCCACCCTACCCCCAGCCTTGGACCTTTACACTCCTACAGGAATGGCCCAGGAATTGAACCTGATGCAAATTTTCAAACTGCCAAAAAGATAAATAGAAACTTTCAAGGTTTTCTAGTTCTCTGGAATTCATATATATTAACTTAGACCCTGTATTCATATAGAAGAATTTAGTAAAACTCAATTGAAATGAAATAAAAAGTGAATGATAACAGAACAAACACCATGATGAAGAAACACATTATTCCCAGCAGTAATGGTCATACAATAAATGGTTTGCTGAGTTAATAAATGCTTCTATCATTACAACAAAATGCAGGTATGAGCACAAAAAGAGATCAGATCAGCATTTTTGAATTTGTTTATATCGAAAGTAAATTTAACTGGTGCTAGAACACACTTCTTCATTAAATTATCTAGTTACATTAAATCTATATCATTTATTCAATTAAAGCCCACATATGGGAAAATCACTGTTAGAGAATCAAGTTTCATTATAAAATACTAAATATAAGGACTAAGATATTTTTATACCTCTTTTCGCATTCCATAGTTTGTTTTGGCTTGTTTCTTGGGACAGAAGTTGAATGATTAAGAATCCTAGAAGTAAATCAATACGTTAATTCCAAAACACATTAAAGAGAAAAGTGTTTACACATGAAATAAAAAATCTCCATAATAAACTGCATCTGGTCCATGAAGATCTCTGCTAGAAAACAATGTTTACATATTATTTAGAACTAATGCCCACGACTATTATGAAGAAATGAAGCTCACCAACTCTCCACGCATCTTCTTTTATAAACCTTTTCTCAAAACCGGGTTATCTTCTAACCATGCTATTGCCCTGTGTGTATCTAACTTTTGGCTGAGACAGAAAAACAGATGCAGATTGTTTAGATGCCATCATGACTGATTTCATTTTCCCAGCACAGCAAATGACACGAGTTATGTTGATGCAACAGATGACCATTTTGCCAAAAGCCAAATAACAAATCTTAATTCTAAATGTAAAACCATGTTAAAGTTCAATTATTTAAAAAAAAGCTCACAAATTTATTAAACTTTTAGTACCCAAATGAAATGGTATTTGAAGAGAACAAAAAAGAGAAAGAACGACAAACCATCATGAGAGAACTACTTGTCCATAATTTTATAGAATTCTAAGTATTAATCTCAAAGTCAAAAGTAATGAATTAATAACTTTCTTTCACATAAGTCACTAACCTATTTAAGAGTTCTTTTTTTTTTTTTTAAGATTTTTTTTTATTTATTTATTTACTTGAGAGAGAGAGAGAGAGAGAAACAGCATGAGAGGGGATAGGGTCAGAGGGAGAAGCAGGCTCTCCGCCGAGCCGGGAGCCCGATGTGGGACTCGATCCCAGGACTCCGGGATCATGACCTGAGCCGAAGGCAGTCGCTTAACCAACTGAGCCACCCAGGCGCCCCTATTTAAGAGTTCTTAATATTTATTTACTATAGATTTAAATGTAACTTACTTTTCAATTTTAAAGTTTAGTCTTATAAGGAATAAAATATGTCTTTTATTCAAAAACCTTTGGATGTCAACTATCAAAACATAGAGGAGAAAATAATTTAAAATTAAAACCACATATTTACTACTAAAAGATATCATAAGCTAAAGATAAGGTGGTAATTACAGAAAGATGGTTAACCTAAAGAAACCAATTTCCATTACCTCGGTTTCCTCACTAGCTTGGATGGATTAAAGCCTCCCTAGGAGGAAATCACAGTGAGGAGCAAAGGACAAGTATCACAGGCAAAGCACTATAGCTTTGCACCAAACACCACCTTTATTCTTCTTAGTATGGACATATACTAAAATTGCATTTAATCCCGAAATGCAAAAGAACTAAGGTAAAAAAATATCTAAGACTATTAGGAAGAAATACACCTTTAAAGAGTGATTTTTAAAAAGGAGATGTAACAGTGAGAACTGTCCTGAGGGGTGAATGTCAGAATTGCTGACAGCGGGAGGTGAGGGATCAAGCTACAATGCCCTCACTACAGTAAATTCTGAATTGTCCGCAAACCACACTTACTAGCATTGTAATTACTGATGTCTATAAATCAGACTGGAGCAGAAAGAAAAACAAAGTTGAGATCCACTTACCTATAAAATGTATTTTATATACTTGAGAATTCCCCTACGTAAACGCTTGTTTGTACATGGGTATTTAATGTTTTACTCTGTGATACTCAAAGTCAAAATAAACATCTATTTTATCTAAATATCTATTCTAGATTATTAACACATTTCCCTAACCCAGTTACTAGTACTGTATTTTAAGTAAATGACTATAAAATTCAGCTGCACCAACCTGGCCCCTTAATACTTAATGTTTCCACAAACTCTAGATACCTTGATGCATGTCCTGCTGCTCTGGTCCTCTGGAAGAATTTTTCACTGAATGATGCTCTATAACACAAAGGCCTCCATCTGTATTCACATTTCCCGTACATCAACCAAACCAAAAGATGGGAGAAGTAAGATGTTTTGGGAGAGGACAGGGAAGTCATTAGTAAAGCAAGCAAAAGAGAAAGAATGGATAGATTTCAAGGGTTGGGAGAACTACCTAATTAGTCACAACAAGCTAGAGGTTAACATGATGCCCCTCAAACTGGAATATTCATATATATGATCAGAAAAAAAAAATCACATGAAATAGGTTATGTATATAATTTCTGTAATTCTGAACCAAAATAATAAACTTCTCAAAATGTGATTTTCCTTTCCATGATCCTTAATTATACTTCAATATAACTTTTCAAAATTACTTTTTTTTATTTAGCCATATTACATAGTTAAGAAGCACATCTTTCCGCAGTACGTGAAAACTCTCAGGACACACTTAACAGCAAATAAAATAATTATTAAAAAGAAAGATAACAGAAAATACTATGCAAGTTAGCAGAAGTGAACATGCAATGGGAACCAGTCAACTGAAGCTACTCATTGCAAAAGCCCACATATATCGTAATCCTTTCTTTATGATGATAACCACACAAATTTTAAGAAGCCACCTAAACATCAACTTATTCAGCCACATAATAAGAATATCTGTATAAGAAAATGAACAGGGGCGCCTGGGTGGCTCAGGCAGTTAAGTGTCCAACTCTTGATTTCAGCTCATGTCATGATCTCAGGGTCACGACATCAAGCCCCACATCGGGCTCCACGCTCAGCGCAGAGTCTGCTTGAGACTCTCTCTTCCTCCCTCTCCCTCTGCCCTTCCCCCGCAAAATAAATAAAATCTTAAAAAAAAAAGAACAGTAGTTATTTCTCTAATAATTAGATTTAAGAGGGTTGGTGGAAATTTGAAGAATTAGCTAAATAATTTAGAACATTAAGATAATTTTTTAAGATGATAGTTTTTTTTAATTTCCCAAATTATAGTGAAGATTAAAAACTTACAGAATAGCTATTTTAATATAAGGAGCTTCACCAATTCAGAGGGACTTCAATACACTCAAATACAAGTAGAAATAATCCAGTACTTTAACAAGGGGGGTAAAGATTAGCTTATAAAAACTCAACAATAAACTATCAAAACAAAGTAGCTTAATCTATGCATCTCAGACAAAGAGGGAGCAGTCTTCTAAAAACTGGCCTTCAGACTTTGAACACTTGTGAGTTATCTACTTGATAATTTATTTCATCTCCTTCCCCATCCTTTTTCACTATTAATTCTGTGCAATACCCTCTTGTTATTTTCCTAGGGTAGTTTCATCCACCAAGTACCAGTATAAACTTATTTAAAGAATAAAAGACATCTTTAAGAATAGTATGAACTAAACAATTGGCAAAGCTGCTTTAAGAAAACCATCACCAAATTCAATCTAAGCAGTTTTTTAATTGCCTTTAATTCGGGAGTACATGCATGGCTTCTTTCAGCTAAAACTAACACTGTATTTACCTTCAACTATTTGCTACCTAAAAACAGTTAAGTAGCATACAGTCAGAGTAGGAGTTCTAGGTGGTACTTTCTGATATGTGAGGGTAATCTTACTCCACATAAATCATTTTAAATCAAGACAAACAACAAGCAAAAACATTAAAATGACTGTGTTAAAACCTAAAATGAAATGTTATAACTCCTGATTGACTTACAATTTTATCTTATTTTGTTTTAAGATTTTATCGATTTATTACTTAGAGAGAAAAAACGCACATAAGCAGGGGTAGGGACAAAGGGAGAGAGAGAAAGAATTTCAAGCAGACTCCATGCTGAGCACGGAGCCTAACTCAGGGCTCAATCTCACGACCCTGAGATCATGACCTGAGCTGAAATCGAGTCGGGTGCTTAACCAACTGAGCCACACAGGCATCCCTGACTTGCAATTTTAAATAGCATTTCAGATTCGTCATTAATAAAGTTGGAACCTAAAACACAATACAGTGTGAAAGAGAAAATCTATAACCAGAGAAGGTACAATTAACATCAAATCCTCTAAGGGATGGATATATCTTTATAGAAGATTACTTCTGATTTTTTTGGACTCACTCAAATCAAGGACTGTAATAGCAAACAAAAATTTTAATTATCTATGTCTAAGAGATGTGGGCAACAGCAACATATTTTAGAAGAAGGGAAGAGATTATTTAGTGAAGAAAATGCTAGATTCAGCATACAAAAATTCTGAGATCAGTTTAAGTTCAGTCACTAACAGAACAGAACTGGCCAAGGATCTAATTTAAATTGTCTATACATTACAGATTTTAAAAGTAAAATGTACTCCTTACATTATGACCAGATATAAATATTTTAAGGCCTTCCAAAATGGGACATAATTATTACATTAATGTCACTGCATATTAATATTTATCTTAAAGGATCTATATTCATATGTGCTAACATCTGAAAAGCTGATGAAGAGAAACATCAGAGAGAAATTACTTTTGCACACATCTAAAAAAATAGCAAGTTATTTAGAATGAACATAACTAAATTAATGGTTCCTATTAGCTTTAAATTTGTTAATCTCATCTTCAAGCAAGCAGTTAACTAATACAGTATTACTGAGTACCTACCATGTACAAGGCACAGTGCTAGGCACTATTTTGTACAGATTACAAAACTATCACAAAAATAAAACCTATGAAACATCATTTGATGTTGTTTCTAAGCTAAAAAGAATAATTCAAGTTATAGGAATAGATGAAAAATAGTAGAAAACTGAAAAATATAGAAATGATATCTATGACATTGTTAAAATCTAAAATTATACACTCAAATACTATTCTTAACCTAATCAGAGAAATAAATATTGCTGTGGGTTCTTTTAAAATCAGTATTCTCTGCTCATAATGATAAATACAATTATTTCACCTATTGGGTAGAAGAGACAGAAACTCAGCTATTTTTTAAGCTAAACAGAGCAGGTGGTGGCTTGCTTCATCAAGCCTCTTAAACCATGGGGGCGACCAATATACTTTGATTATACTGGAGGGAGAAAAACATACATAGCCTCACAAGTAGCCAATATAAAAAAAGGTCCATTAGAAATGAATCATAGGAAAAGATTAGAAAATAAATTTCACATAAAAGGGTGACAGAAAGTTATGGTAGAAGAAAAATGTGAACTGGGAATGAGGATACATTAGATAAAGAAGGGATAAAGAGGAATGATATTTTCTAGTATGGTTTTTAATTTTATAAGTGTAGAATTTATAGCTGCCACAAAAAAGGGTATTTAGTAATTATTTTAAAAAATAGTGGCCCTTAAAACCAGACATTTGCAATTTGATAAGTTTCAATAGTAATTATTTTTCAAAGCATATCTAAAAGCAAATGACAATGTACTTAAATTTTAAACGTTCCAAAACATGGTCATGTGACCCACAAACATTTATTTTTTGGTTAAGAGAAGTACTTATTAGTTACCCATGTTAAATGCACCAAAATTATTCTTTTAATTTTCTCCAAACAAAAAAAACTCAAATCTTCTTTATTATTTCAAAACAATAAATGTAGTACTCTCAGTACCTAAAGATGGCATAATAGCTGACCCTCAGCAGCACAGAGAACTTCTCCTGTATTAAAAATGGACTTGCACTGATTTTATATTCATTCATACGTCTTCCTTATTGCCAATGGCATGTATCTGGGGAAAGCTTAGCCAGGGGGAGATACCGTCATTGACCAAGGAACAAACCAAAGTGAACCTGTGACCAATCATCATGTTGATTTAATCAACAATTATAAAATTCCATTCAATTCTAAGGAGTTTACACATATCCCAAGTAATCTGGAATCTGATAAAAAGTGCACTACATACACATGACATGTACTTGGGGAGAAATGCTTATAATGTATCTAATGCTATTGTGAGCTAAAATGAATATCAACAAATAAATCAGTTATTATTATATAGCACACAGGAATAAAAAAGAGACACCTACACAATAATTAAATAAAATGACCATGTGAATATAAAGTATTTGTCAATTGTGTACATATCTTTACACTTCTCTCCTAATTATTTCCTATTGTCTTTTAGTAGTTAGTCCCTTGACATAGATCTTAAGATGGTCCTATTGTTTACTGGAAACTTCATTTGATAATCTTTGAATAATCATTTAATGATTATAAAGTCTGCCTATTTAAATCTCATTACTGAAAAAAATACCTGTTCTTCTGCTCTTGCTGCAGTAACTGAGCGGCTATTTTCCTCAAATCAGTTACTTCCTTCAAATCATCATCCTCTTCCTCTGCAAGTAACTGTTCTTTCCCAAGTCTGAAAGATGACACAAACATGGTTATCCAAAATGTAAGGCAGATGATATTTTAATGCCAGCTTCCAGAAATAGAAACCATTTTTTCATTTCTAATATCATGTAAAAAGCTAATAATCCTCATGTCCTTGTATTTAAAACATTAAAATAAGAAATAAGGAATATTTAAGGAATATAAAAATATATCTTCTATTCAATAGGAAATGTACGATACTGGTGATATTAATATAATTAACGGCTAACAAAGTAAACTGTATTACCATTTCGTAATTGCTGAAATGTGTAATTTAACAATGCATACTCCCCAGTCTTGAATGTAATAAGAACTGCAAAGTTTTAATATGCCTGTATTTATAAATATCAAATGTTATAAAAATTTTACTAAACCACTAAACTTTTATCAGTTTATTCATCATGATGTTAAAAATCTCCATGTAAAATGTTTGAGTAGAAGAAATGCGAAATAGGTCCAAGTAAGATTGGCAAATTTGCAGGAAAATGCTCATTAAAATACATAATTTTTAATCAAAGAGAACAAAGGAATTTTTAAATAAGCTATTCTCCAAACTCTAGTAATTTTATCCCAAAGGTATTTCATTTAAAACACAGTATCAAATCCTAAGACTTTGTATCTTGACCATATCTTGTATGCCACTGTGACACTCAATCCAACTGTCTTCATGAGATAAGGTGAGAAAGTAAGAGAAAAATGAAATATAAAGAGTAGAAGACAAAGCAATGTACCACCTTATGCGGTACCAGAGATGACTAATTCATGACTGATTAAAAAGTTACCAGTGAGGTCATGTGGAGGAAGCACAATGTAAAGAAAAGAGAAAAGCTTAGGGGGTGCCTGGGTGGCTCAGTTGGTTAAGCGACTGCCTTCGGCTCAGGTCATGATCCTGGAGTCCCACATCGGGCTCTCTGCTCAGCGGGGAGTCTGCTTCTCCCTCTGACCCTCCCCCCTCTCATGCTATCTCTATGTCATTCTCTCTCTCAAATAAATAAATAAAATCTTAAAAAAAAATGTTTAAAAAAAAGCTTAGGGATCAGAAAGAGCTAGGTTCACACCCTAGGTTCTAGTGGACACTAAGTGGTTCTAGGCAAGAAAATGTAGTCTCCAAGCTTCCCCTTGCTCATCTGTAAAAACAGGGACAGTATCAACCCTGTAGCATTTATTAAAGATTAAATAAGAAACATGAGGGGCACCTGGCTGGCTCAGTTGGAAGAGCATATGACTCTTGATTGTGGAGTCATGAGTTCAAGCCCCATGTTAGGTGTAGAAATTACTTAAATAAATAAAACTTAAAAAAAAAAAATCTTTGGGGCACCTGGCTGGCTCAGTTGGAAAAGCATGCTACCTTGATCCCGGGGTCATGAGTTCCAGCCCCATGTTGGGTGTAGAGAGTGCTTAAAAAAAAAAAAAATTAAAAACTGTAAAAAAATAAAAAAATAAATGAATAAATAAGAAACATGGGAAAACACATAGCACAGATCCTGGTACATGGTAGGTATTCAACAAACGTTCCCTCCTTCCTTCCTGCAGCTACAAAGCAATTTTAAGGAGTGACTGAATATGGCAAGTCATATTCCATCATTTCATAAGATAAATGAGCAGAAAAGATCCAAAGTGGAAGGATTTTAATAAAATACAGAGGTAAATACCCTTAAAATTACTATAACCAGTCTGATGAAATGGAAAGTGTATTAGACCAAGAGTTGGAAGACCTGAGTTCCAGACACTTGAAACTCCAGGTCTGTTTCCTTATTAGCCAAATGATGCAAAAAATCATCTATTTTAAAGAGTTGCTAAAGAGCTCAAATGAAGCAATGTATGTGAAAGTACAGTCCTCCCCGGTAATAATAATAGGAGAATTATACTTCTGGGAGGCAGGGGAAATGTATATACTACACTCAGCTTAATTGCTTACTATAATTTTCAGTTTAATTGAGGAATGCAGAAAAATGAAGTACTTACAAATTAACTATCTGAACACCACAGGTAAATGAACCAAAAATTATATTCTTTCAAAGTACTTTCAAGTAGGAATACCTAACAAATATTTCATGTATAAGTAACATTTCAATTTGAGAATTCCTGTGTGCTTACCTTTTTTCATCTCCCAATTCTTCATTTTTCTGAGATTTCTCAGGACCTTTTTCTTTCCCCTTATATAAAAGAAAGTTATAATTTTAAATCTATGTGGTGTATTTTTGTGAGATCAAAGAAAATATGTTATTAGTATTTGTTCAAAGTTTTCTTTACCTTAAGGAAAGAGACATATGATCCAATATGTGCATCTCCTTGTTCAGGAACTGCTACATCTTCTGTGTTAGGGTCAATAAAATCATAAACCTCTTGGTCTAATTAAAGATTAATATTTGTTAGAAAATATAAATAGTAAACAGTAGGCTTTCATACTATATTATTTAGAATAATAGTCGATTTTCTCAATACAACAATTGGCCGAAGATACTATAATTTTTCAAAATGCATTTTTAATAAGGGCAATATACATGAAATAAAAATAGCAGGTGCCATATGAATTACCTTTCTGAGAATCAGGTTTACTTCCTATTGAGTGACTGTCATGTCTTGATGTCTGCTCTCTATTTGATTCTGAGACTTGAGAGTGAAGGCTGATTGTGTCATCATCTGATGGCTGAAAGGAATAAGCACAAAGTACAAATGAGGCATTTTAAAGATAGAATAGGATTAAGTTGCTTTAATTTCACATAGGATGTGTAGAATATCTGCTTTACATTTCCAGTTCTCAAACCAAAAATTAATATGTTAAGGTTTACTGCTCTGCTTCTAAAAATGTGCATGTCCTTTTTTCATTTGAAGTCATAAAATGTAATAATGATAATATTTTTAAGCAAAATAAATCAAGTGTGTGCAAGTGTCTACCTATTTCAAAACTCTAACAAAATTTTAAAATAAAATAGATCAGCAATAGAAAAGACTCACTTCTGTTGTAGATAATCGTTTCTCTCCATTATCACTTCCAATTCCAGAGTCAGGGCCATGATTTTTATTCGGATAAAAGTCTTCCATACTATGGAAATAGAAATTCTAAGGGCAATTAGGGTTTTCTTCTTAAATAAATACAGACATGACCTAAAATTTCCCTATGTAATAGAGAATATATTCTCTTGATGTCTAAAATCCTTAAGAACATGAAGGGGAAATATCAGAAATCTTCCTATAAAATATTTTATTCATATCCCTCATGTAATATTTTCCCTGCATGTGCTCTGTTGTAAAGTGTCAATTGTTGGGGCACCTGAGTGGCTCAGTCAGTTAAGTGTCCAACTCTTGGTTATAGCTCAGGTCATGATCTCATGCTTGTGGGATCCAGCCCCGCATCGGGTTCCATGCTCAGTGAGGAGTCTGCTTGAGATTCCTTCCCCCCCTCTCTCCCTCCCCCTCTGCTCCTTCCCCCACCCAGCTCGTGTGTGTGCACGCACACACCCTCTCTCTCTAAAAAATAAATAAAATCTTTAAAGTGTCAATTGTTAACAATAACCTATTACTTCTCCTGAGAGGTACAGAAAAGCAGAGTCCTGCTAGAAAATAAACTTAATGAAAGACATTTTTATTTTTCTGGTTTAACAAATTTCACCATAGAACGTTGAAATATTTTTTAACTTTAATTCATAATTTCTTCATTAGCTCTAAAAATATGCTTTAGCTTTATAAATAATGCCCATCCAAAAATTAAGAGAAAATGCAAAAAAAAAAAAAAAAAAAACAGCAAAGAATTGAGTAAGTCATTGTTTTGGTATGAGGACTGAACTGTCCTTACAAATTTCTGAATTACACAACAGTATGCCACCCAGGTTGTAAAGTATTTTTCACTTTACTTTGCAAATTTACATACATGCAAATTTGCATATATTCTATAAAGACCATTTTTTATGTGCCAGGAATTAGGCTAAGTGCTTTAAAGATGATACCTCATACATGCCTTGTTTAAATTCTAGCAGGTTGGTGTTTTCTCATTTTGCAGGTGAGGAAACAGAGGCCGGGAAGGATTGAACAAGTTACCCAATGACCTGCAACTTACAAATGGCAGTTTAAATTTGATCCCAAGAATCTAACACTATAAAGTCCCTGATCTTAATCACTATGCTATATTTCTTCCCCAAATACTGATCTGTACAGTTTTCAGGAGTGTATCAATAAACTCAGGTAAGCAATTACCAAGTAAGTGCCAGGCACTATGCTGAATGCTTGAAATGAAATGAGATGAATTAAAAAATGTTTGGCCTCTAAGGGCTCTCAGCCCAGAGAGGAAGTATGTTTATATATTTTGAAGACTATCACAAAGGTAAATATAAAGTACTATGAGAAAAGAGAAATCAATTCTTGGTAAGTTTAGGAAAGGCCTCACCCAAGAAAGTGGCATTTGAGCTTAGTCTTGAAGGATAAAGAGAGGCAATACTTGCTAGCATTTATTGAGTGTCTACACTGTATTAGCTACTGTGCCAGGTACACATATTTTATTTATAATCCTTATATTCTGTCATTTATGCATTATTTCTTTTTACAAATGAGGATAATGAAGCTTATAAAAGTTAACTTCCCAGGGGAAAAAATGTAACTTTTTTTTAAGATTATTTATTTATTTACTTGACAGAGACTGAGAAAGCACAAGCAAGGAGAGCAGGAGAGGGAGAAGCAGGCTCCCTGCTAAGCAGGGAGCCCGATGCGGGGCTCGATCCCAGGACTCTGGGATCATGACCTGAGCCAAAGGCAGATGCCCAACCGACTGAGCCACCCAGGTGCCCCCCAAAAATGTAACATTTACTGAATATCATTTCTTGAACTAGTTGCCAAGCACACATTTAATTTTCACAACAAGCTTATGAAGTGGGTATTGTTAACATCTTAAGTAAAGAAACAGGCTCAGAGAGATTAAATAACTTACACAGGCTACACAGGAATTAAGAGGTTAAACCATGATTAGAAGCAAAATCCATCTGACGCCACTGCACAATAATATATCCATGTAGGGCGCCTGGGTGGCTCAGTTGGTTAAGCGACTACCTTCGGCTCAGGTCATGATCCTGGAGTCCCGGGATCGAGTCCCACATCGGGCTCCCTGCTCAGCGGGGAGTATGCTTCTGCCTCTGACCCTCCTCCCTCTCATGCTCTCGGTCTCTCATTCTCTCGCAAATAAATAAAATCTTAAAAAAATAATAATAATAATATATCCATGTACTATACTAAAATATATGTGTATTTGTAATAGTTGACAACGACAGTAATAAACTATTTGTTGAGGAATTGCTCGGCGGGAAGCCTGCTTCTCCCTCTCCCACTCCCCCTGCTTGTGTTCCTGCTCTCGCTGTGTCTCTGTCAAATAAATAAATAAAATCTTTAAAAAAAAAAAAAAGAAGACTGGTTCCTTTAAAAAAAAAAAGAAAACAATGAATCATGGAACACTACCTCAAAAAAAAAACTAATGATGTAATGTATGTTGACTAACATAACATAATAAAATAAAAATAAAATTTAAAAAATTTAAAAAATTAAATAATAAATAAAAATAAAATAATAAAATTTAAAAATAAATAAATAAATGAAAGAAAACTAAGGACTAGAGACGTTATGACACAAGGACATAAAGTTATCAAGAGCTGGAGAAGGGCTTCATGGGCACATATATCTGACTCCAAAAGTTGATATACTTAACTACTATAATGCTTACCTATGAAGAATAAGAGTTTACAAAATAGTCAAGGCATGGAAGGCTATTCTAGGTAGTAAGAACCATAAAGCCAAAGGCATGAGTGTAAAAGTGGAAAGTGCATACGTGAATTAGTTCTAAGTAGTTCAATACAGGCTGTGAGTAGGAAATTAGCACACCCCAGAGTCACTTCATTAAGTAAACTCTATTAACCTGCACTATCCTATATAGTAGCCACTATCCTATATATGGTTATTGAGCACTTGAAATGTGGCTAGTCTAAATTGAAATGTGCTATAAATGAAAAATACACCCCAGATTTAAATGATGTAATAGAAAAAGAACATGAAATACCTTACTAACATTTTTACATGAAATACATGTTGAAATGATATTTTGGATATACTGGGTTAAATACCCTATTATTTTTTTTTAAGATTTTATTTATTTGTCACAGAGCGAGCACAAGCAGGGGGAACGGCAGGCAGAGAGGAGGGAGAAGCAGGCTCCCAACTGAGCAGGGAGCCCGATGTGGGACCCCAGGACCCTGGGATCATGACCTGAGCCGAAGGCAGACGCTTAACGCACTGAGCCACCCAGGTGTCCCTAAATAACATATTATTAAAATTAATTTCACCTGTTTCATTTTTACTTTTTTTAATGGATTACAAGAAAATGCAAAATTACATACATAGCTTATATTACATTTCTATCGGACATCGTTGCTAGAGACCATCTCCAAAATATATCTCAATCCTGTACACTCCTTTTCATCTCTAACTGCAATCACCCTATTCAAGACCCCTTGATCTCTTGGAAGTACTTCAACAACCTAACTAGTCCCTGTGCTTCTGCTTTTGTTTACTTCCAATCTATTCTCCTTATTATAAGAGCCAAAACAGCTCTTTTTTAAAACATAAATCAGATCATACTATTCCCCTGCTTGTAACTGTCCACTGACTTCCCATTGTACTATAAGTAAAATTCAAACTCCTTACCACAGCCTCCAAAGCACCCACATGACTCAAGCCCTGACTACCTCCTCAAAATCAACTTGTACATCTGTACCCTCAGCCACTCTGCTCCAATCAGGCTGGCCTTTCTGTTTCTTTAACACACCAAGTTTCTTCCTATCTTAAGGCCTTAGCACATGTCATTCTTTCTGCCTGAAATGCTCTTCCCCTTAGTCTTTACACAGCTAGCTTTTCTCCTTTCAGGTCTTGACTTAAAACCTCACCTTCCCGGGCGCCTGGGTGGCTCAGTTGGTTAAGCGACTGCCTTCGGCTCAGGTCATGATCCTGGAGTCCCGGGATCGAGTCCCGCATCGGGCTCCCTGCTCGGCAGGGAGTCTGCTTCTCCCTCTGACCCGCCCCCTTCTCATGCTCTCTCTATCTCATAAGAAAAAAAAAAAAAAAAAAAAAAAACAAACCTCACCTTCCCAAAGCGACATTCCCTGAACATACTCCTGAAATATGTTCCTTTCCTTCACAGCACTTGCCACAATTTTGAAATTGTATGTGTGTATGTATATTTTATTTCTTTGCTTTGTTTGCTGACTGACTCCTCCACTACACTGTGGACTCCATGAGGGCCAACACCAAGGTGTACATCATTCAACGAAACATACCCTGAACCTGCCAGCAGGCGTTTGACTGATACTTGTTTTTTTTTTTAACTGATATTTGTAAAATAAATAAATGACAAGTATAATAATGCCATTACTCAAGTAAATTCATTTTTAAATAAATATAAAGCAAACTAATAAAGTTTAGAGTATGAATAAAGTCTAGTTTTTGTAGAACTGTTTGGTCTATTATCATTCATAATAAACAAATTAATCTTTAGGAATTAAATATAATGTTTAGATATTTAATTCTACTTAGGCAACAGAAAAATTCAAGAAAATGTCCTATTTGGGAATTCAAGAACAGTACTTAAAATACTGCCATTCCAATTAGTCTAAATTTTGGCACAAATAAAATGACAAACCTTTAAACATTTTAGGCAAGAGTGTAGTCTCCCTTTCTGTAGTCTTACCCCATTCCAAATTATTTTCCATACTAATGGATGGAATTATGTTTCCATAAAATCTTTCAGACCAACCTACATCCCGAAAGGATGAATTAAAAACAGATAATCAAATCTACCATTTCAAAATCTCAGAAGATTTTCGTATCATACAGAGTATCAATATCATACAGAATATCAATGATAAATCATCTTTGGTCTAGACATAAATAAAGAATATGAAGAAAAGAAGAAAGGTACCCCAAAATGTCTTGCTCTTCCACTAACCTCAGTTCAAAGTCAAATTCTGCTAGTTATTACAACACTGATTAGTACAATAGAGTGATTATAGTAGTAAATTAACAGTTATCGAGTGCTAAGAAATTAGTGTTTCTGTACTATAATGTCAAACGTTTACATTTTACTACAAAAATATTAGTACAATTAATATTCTGAGAAAATCCCAAATTTATTCTAGTATCAAAGAGGTTCATTCTATGATGGTGAGATTTCACTTCAGTCAATTATTGATTTTAACACTGGGCCAATCAACCTAAATATATTCAGTACACTCAAGATTAATAAATATCTTTTGCATACAGAGAAGACACCAATCATGAGATAAGACTGTAAGAATATTACATTACCTGTCTGTGAGAGGCTGGGACGGCATTCTTTTACTCAGTGATGGAAGATCCAGAGAATCTGGTTTCTTATCCATTCTGCAACATGCTTGGATATTTAAGTATTTAAATATGTGTACTTTACCCTTTAAACATATCTGTCAAATAATTGAGAAAGTAGATTTAATTATATAGGTCCAAGTATAAGTTTCACCTGCCAATTTATTTACATATTTTAATAACCTTAAAATTATGCTGAGACATCACAATCATAATAGGTACTTTACATATTTGAATTTGTACTGCTGACACTTTATGAAAACATTTGACAATGATACCAACTAAAATTCTTTAGCTGTTTCTATTCTTACTAGAAAAAAATAATTTTTCTGTATGTCACTAAAGTGTTCTTGTTAAAAGTACAATAACAAACGACTAAATAATATAAAATCTATAATTCATAAAAGTTGCTTTTATTAGAAAAAAGTGAAAAGAAATATATTCATTGCAGTGATGAGAATAAGAAAAAAAATAACCCATGTCATTCTTTAAAGTAATCTTATCAGGGACACCTGGGTGACTCAGTCAGTGGAGCATCTGCCTTCAGCTTGGGTTGTGACCCCGGGGTCCTGGGTCCCAGGGGCCCTGAATCGGGCTCCGTGCTCAGTGGGGAGTCTGCTTCTCCCTCTCCCTCCACCCCTCCCCCTGCCCCTGCTCTCTTTCAAGTAAATAAATAAAATCTTTAAAAAAGAAAGGTAATCTTGGGGCGCCTGGGTGGCTCAGTCGTTAAGCGTCTGCCTTCGGCTCGGCTCATGATCCCAGGGTCCTGGGATCGAGCCCCACATCGGGCTCCCTGCTCCACGGAAGCCTGCTTCTCCCTCTCCCACTCTCCCTGCTTGTGTTTCCTCTCTCGCTGTGTCTCTCTCTGTCAAATAAATAAATAAAATCTTTAAAAAATAATAATAATAATTAATTAATTTTTTTAAAAAGGTAATCTTATCAGAAACACTAAATTGTTTGGTCTAAGCACTGGAAGAGAGCTAATCAAAATAATGTAAATATAGGAAAAATTAATTTGTTGAAAGGCGCATTAGTAGGCCAGTTAGAATAAAATAGTTTTTTAAGTGGCCAATTCAACTAAGATAATATCCTGAAAAGTTATTTTCCCTGGTGATGGAGAAAAGGAATAATAAGGGGTAAAATACTATGTGAAAGAAAGTATTCTATATAAAAAAGACAATGAGCAGTAAGAAAACAGTAAGTCAGCTTTACAAATGTTAACTGCAGTCACCATGAGTAATATCATATAAATATTTCTCAGAAACTATAATCATAGGGCACCTGGCTGGCTCAGTAGGAAGAGCATGCAACTCTTGATCTCGGGGTCATGCGTTCAAGCCCTACGATGGGTGTAGAACTTACTTTAAAAAAAAGTTAAGAAAACTATAATCAAAAATGTTTTGTTTTATGGGCTCACATAACCTACAAATATATGCAAAAATAATCAACAAAGAAAACAGTAAGAAAAGTACATTTAAAGGTAATCATCATTCCTGGTATAAAGGAAGAATGTTTCTTAGATAATTGTAATAGATATCAAATCTGACCTGACCACTGAAAAATTTCATTTAAAAGGAAAAACTTCTGAGCTATTAGAATATAAATATACCACCAATTAAAACATATCCCATTATCTGTATAAACCAAAAAATAATTATCTTTCATTACCAATTAAATACTGGTGAATTCTTTTCTTTCTTTTTTTTTTTTTAAAGATTTTATTTATTTATTTATTGGAGAGCGAGCGAGAGAGAAACAGCATGAGAGAGGAAAGGGTCAGAGGGAGAAGCAGGCTCCCTGCTGAGCCGGGAGCCCGATGTGGGACTCGATCCCAGGACCCTGGGATCATGACCTGAGCCAAAGGCAGTCGCTTAACCAACTGAGCCACCCAGGCGCCCGAATTCTTTTCTTTTGTAAATTTTTTTAAAGATTTTATTTATTTGAGAGAGAGAGAGAGAGCTCACAGGTGCACAAGCAGGGGGAGGGGCAGAGGGAGAAGACAAGCAGACTCCTCATTGAGCAGGGAGCCCTATGCAGGGCTCAATCCCAGGACCCTGAGATCATGACCTGAGCTGAAGTCACATGCTTAGCCGACTGAGCCACTCAGGTGCCCCCTTTCATAAATTTTTTACTGTAGTAATTCATGTATACAGTTTTAAAATCAAAGGGAACTATAAAACTGATAAAAAATTAATCCCCCATTCTACCCCTTTCAATCTCTAAGACCTAGTCCCCACATACCAACTTTTAGTTGGTTTTTTTCTACTTACCTTTGTATTTATCAGTAACATGGTTCTACTGTTTTATTTTTTTAGTTATAGATCTTCTTAATTGAGGGCTTACTAAGGAAACTGAGGACTTAGATTTCTTACATTACCACTACCACCACTAATCACTTATCATCAACAACACCATACCATCGTCCCATCTTCAATCCCCATCAACTAACTTACTTCCTCCTTCAGAAGCATAGCATAGGGGTTAGAGCGTGGACTCCAGTCGGACTGCCTTGGTTTGAAACCAGCTGTACCACATGCTAGCTATGTGGCACTGAATAAGTCCCTTAGCTTCTATGCCTCTGTTTCCTCATATATAAAATGAGGTATGATTACAGTACCTGTTTTATAGCGTTACTATAAGAATTAAATAAATTAATGCATGTAAAGCATTTCAATAGCGCCTGGAACACAGGAAGCACTAGATGTATTTTTGCTATTATTATAACTATGTCACAATTTCTCATTAAATCAAAATCCAGTATTTACAGTATTATGACCAAGAAAATATTCTGCTGAGGCAAGGAGCAATAGTCATTTGGCTGCCGAGCCAAGGGAGAGAATCTGAGAGAATCTACCTACCTATTCTACTACTGAATAAACCCCAGGCTTCTACTAAGGCAAGTGAGGGCCAGTTACGTCGCTGCAGAGCTAAGGGCAAGAATCTGAGGGTGTAAGTCTTAGACCTGTTGTGTCCAATATGATAGCCACTAGTCACATGAAGCTATTTAATTTTAAATTAATCAAAATAAGATTACATCTAAATTTTAGTTCCTTAGTCACACCAACCATATTTCAAGTACTCAACAGCCACAAGTGGCAAGCAGCAATGGTATCGGACAGCACAAATTATAGAACGTTCCTATAATTCAGGAAGTTCTGCTAGACAGCACTGCCTTCGACATTCTGCAGACCTTCATATTTTCAGTCTTTCTTCCTTCTATTCAGTTATATGTTTCCTCCAACATGCAAGCCATTCCCAGGTTTAACACAGTAAATCAACCTTCTTGTTGCCTTCTCCCAAGCTTCAGCTTTCCCCATCCTGCTAAGGCAGCTACTACCAGCACCCCAGCCAGCCTTTATTTGAATTAGAAAAAGCAACTCCTTTGGAATGAGTGGAATGTACCTTTGTAGAAAGAAAAAGGCAACCCTTCTTCTGGATGTATGCGAACCCTGAGCAAGGGAACATAGCTTGGAAGTAGAGAAGGGGCTGGCATTTCACTGCCATGTGCCTCCTAGGCCAGTGTAAGTAAAGACCCTAGTTTCTGCTATTTCATCTGTCTTCCATTTTCCAAAATTCTGTTGCCATTTCTCCCCTGCTGCCCTCTTCTCTCTCACTCTTTGGGCTTATGGGTTTATATCTTAGTATATTCCTTTACTATCATTTCAGTAGACAACACGTGGATTTAATCCTCCAACTCAAAGGCTAAATTAATACTTTTCCACTCATATCTTGTTCTTTCTGTTAGGATTCCATCTATCAGTGCTAAGAATGTGGTTCAATCAATCGTACAACAAATGTCAAGTAGATACATACCTGAGTAGGACAGGGGTAGAGAGACTCCACAGTCTATGTTTTTAAAAGAACACTGACAGAATTTGACTCCTAATTCTGATGCTTTTTGATTTACCAATTTGATGTATAATTATGAATAAAAAGAGAAGAAACACGTATCATATTTTTATTACAAACCTGTGCTGGTGGTACTTGCAATGGATTGTTATCCAAAATCATTACTTGTAAATGATGCAGCTTCCTGTAACAAACTGGGATTTCGGTCACTTTATTACAAGAGAAATCCAGCTTGACTAAGGGAAGATCTCCTAATTCTGTTCAGAAATGAAAGATAATTAAATTAAATTTGACAGAGTTACTCTCTTAATCATTTCAGTAGAAATAATGAGCATCTTACCATCTGGCAACACATGAAGATTATTTCTTCTTATATTTAGCTCTCTAAGTGAATGTAATTTTCCCATTTGTTGGGGAAGGACCTGAATCTCATTGCAGCTAATATCCTAAGGAAAATAAGAAAATAAAATTATAACAAACTAACTGAGAAATAACTATTTCCATTTTAAAATTAAAGCACATGGCTAATAGCTAGCAAAAGTTACCTCAAATGTTGTTTCTCTAAAAATGGATTATCTGGCAGATTTCTATTTATATTACATCATGAAGTCAATCTAGCACAGTTAACATATTTTTCTGTGCAACACTGTGAAGTTATAACTTAGTACTACATAATTCAGCCTTTTGAAAATCTCAACTAAAGACCACTCTTGCCAACCAAAACTAAAATTATAAGGATAATGCAGGTGCTCTTCATTCAGAGGTAAAATAAAAAATGACTATCAGTCACTGTGATAATCTATCAATTATAGTAGTTTTGAGTTACTCTGTTAGGCAGAAGCTGAGAGAGTCAAGAATTTACAACGTGAGCTGGAGAACCAAAGACTATGGTCAGAATCAATTTAAACCTCTTTCTCAAAGGGATACAAAAATGAGGGGTTACAAGCTCAAAATTCTGTGGCCCACATCATAACCCAAAGACTCTCCAAGGAGATCTGAATCGGAAGTGTCTCAAGGTTAAATTAAAATGCAAGTCCTGATTTAAAGGTAAAGGATACCACTTTTCCTTAATAAGAGACAGCTTAACTGTGCTCTCTTTTTCCTCCTCTTGAAGAAAAATCTGCAACAAGATCTCACACAGCAGTCATTCCAGACACACTGCAAATGAAATTCACATGCTACTGCAACTGCCCCCAATTTCCAACTTCCACTGGAAATGATATTAGCTTGGAGGGAGACGAGTGGCACATATATTCAGTTCTATCAAAAAATTTTTAAAAGGCAAAAATAAATAAAAATAAAAATAAAAAATAAAAAAGGCAGGAGGGTAAATTCAGAAGAATATTAAAGCCATATAGGGAAAAATCCAATAGAGCCAAGGTGATTAGAAAAATGTATCCTACATACTTCTTTCAAACTATATCTAAGGCATCTTCATTCAATGACAAACATTTATCAAATACCAACTATTTGGGCGCCTGGGTGGCTCAGTCGTTAAGCGTCTGCCTTCAGCTCAGGTCATGATCCCAGGCTCCTGGGATCGAGCCCCGCATCGGGCTCCTGCTCGGCGGGAAGCCTGCTTCTCCCTCTCCCATTCCCCCTGCTTGTGTTCCTGCTCTCGCTATCTCTCTCTCCGTCAAATAAATAAATAAAATCTTAAAAAAACAAAAAAACAACTATTTGCTAGGCCCAGTTCTAGGTGCTAGGGACACACCACAAAATAAAGCCAACAAAAATTCGTGCCCTCGTTGCTCTTTATGGAGCTTATTACATTCTAGCAAGGAGAGTAGATTATATAATATTACAGGTGATAAATGCTGTGAAAAAAAAACAGCAGGGTAAAGGAAAATGGCAGTGCTAATAGTAATGGGGAGGGATATTAGCAATTTAGATTGTCTCATTGAGAAGCTGGTATTTGAGCAGTACTGTCAGAGCTGAGAGTATGAGCCATGCCAATATATAAGAAAGGAATATAAGAAACAATAAATGTAAAAGGACTCTTAGGCAAAACATGCCTGACAGGTACTAAAGAACAGCAAGAAATCCAGTGTAACTAGAAGGAAGTGGGCAAGGTTGGGGGAGGGGGGGAGACTAAAGTGGTAGGAGGGATACAACTTAGGCTTTTATTCAAGAGATATCTGAGCAGGAACCAGAAACTTTTACAGAGGTATGACATGATCTGACTTATGTTTTGACAGGATCACCTTAGCTGCTATGTTGAGAATAGGCTATTAACAGAAGCGAAAAATAATAAAATTTTGGAAAAATAGCCTTTAAGTTAATACTATTGCTTCCTACAAAAGTATCTAACACTAGAGATTTCCATATAAAAATCCATAGAAATTTGATAGCTGCCCAGAAGAAATAAACCCAAGCACAAAAAACTGACCCACTCACCAATGGGTACTCTACAAAATACTTGGCTGGGTATTGGAGACCTGAGAATATTTCCTAGGCTTCTAATGACAGAATTTCACTGTAGTTGGCTACCACATTCTTGTGGAATAGTGTCATGGGAAATACTCCAATTACAGGTAATACCTACAAATTCATTACGTGATTTACAACTGTCAGTTAACCATCCTAACGCTATCTCTCCACTGTTACGGATTTCAAGAATTTAAATAAAAGCACAATAATTTTATAGTGCCTAGTGAAATATGGTATTTAATAGTTTTAAAATATTCTATTTAGCTAAAAATACTAGAATAAATCTAAAAATCCTAAATATTTTTAAAATTTTATTTATCCCAAAACTATCTCATGTAATATAATTTAGAACACAGGGTCAAAAACTGAATGAAACAAAAGAAAAAGAAATTATACAGCCATAGAATAAAGTATAATATTTATAAAATCTTTAAAAATATTAACAGTATCTAAGTCAAAGAAAATACTGGTCCTCTTTTACCATGAATTTGTTAAATCACCTCTAGAATCTTCTGCTCATTCATGAATATAATGTTAAAAGGGACCTTAATAAAAGGAAACATTTTCAGGGCAGAAATAGCTAAAAATAAAAAGTAATGAAGAATAGAAATATAGAAAATATAGAAAGTAATAAAAGTAACGACGATGTTTAAGCTACAGAAAAACAGGGCTTGGAGTTTGGTAAAATGGAGAACAGACATGTGACAGATTACAAATACCTGAAGGGAAGAAAAGTTGTCATTATCTATACTTTTTCACATGGTAGTCTCAGGACCAATGGATAAAAGTGATAGGGGCATGTATTTTAGTTCAAAATAATAAAGATAACAAAGTTTTGCAAAAGAGAATAAGGGATGCCTCAGTCACACAAAAAAAGATTTATCCAGGGCGCATGGGTGGCTCAGTTGGTTAAGTGACTGCCTTCAGCTCAGGTCATGATCCTGGAGTCCCGGGATCGAGTCCCGCATCGGGCTCCCTGCTCGGCAGGGAGTCTGCTTCTCCCTCTGACCCTCCCAACCCTCCCCCCTCTCATGTGCTCTCTCTCTCTCAAATAAATAAATAAAATCTTTTAAAAAAAAAAGACTTATCCACCACTGAAAATATACAACTAGATGTGTCAGGGATTCCTTCATTAGCAAGTGGCTAAATTCAATGATTCTAAAACACTGTAACAAGACTAAGTTCAAGACAGTCTCCTTGTGTTATAATTGCACATGCATCAATGAATAAAAGAAATAAAAGAATGACATTCCTGAAATTTCTGTTCATTACATTCTATTTGCACATTAATTTGCCACTGTATAATCATGGATAAGCTCCCCAAGAAAACTTTTGGCCCTCCACACATAATAAAGTCATACTTAAGAATACTTTAAAAATGTCTATTTATTGGGAAAGGATTACTCAAGATAAAACAAAAAAATAAAAATAAACAGCAAGGTATATTGTATTGAGGTGGAAGTGTTGGGAAGAAAGAAATGTCCTCTGCCTTTCAAAGTCCTTCCAGCTGGACTAAGAATCAAATTAACATGAGACAAATTAACAGGAGAAAATCAAATTTAGTTTCATAAGTATGGAGAATCCATACAAACATGAAATTCCAAAGACAATCAGGCAACAAGAGGCTTATGTGACATCCTGAGCTAAGGAGATGGGTAGGAGTCTGGGAAAACAAAGGGGAGGAAGACCATTATAAGCAGGAAGGTGAGAGGAGATGTTTGGAAAATAAAGGAGTGCTCAATTATTTGAATAAGTTAGGTAAAGTTAAATAGGTAACGAGGAATCTCTTTTAATAGGGCCTTTCCTGGTGTAGGCTCTCCTTTCCAATGTAAATTTAGGCAGTTGAGGGGGAGGTGAAGAGCTTTTCCTAAATCTGTTGGTTTGATTGCTTTCAACTCAAAATAATCAAGCCAAAGTAGCCCATCTTAGTGTGACCTGCCCTTGTCCCCCTACAGAAGTAACAGAAAGATGAGAAAATAGGTCAATGCTTTGAGGATATGTTTCTCTCAAAGTTCAATATCATTTAATACCTAAAATGTTCTGTTCAAGGTAATTAAATTAATGCTATATTTCTACAATTAATTGTATATAATGGCCTCTCTCCATTTATCTTGGTCCCAAAAGTGTTATAAAATCACATGAGAATATAGGAGAGGAAGAGTTATTTTGTTCATTCTATTGTTTGCAGGCATTGTACTCTCTTCCTTTATCCCCCCTTCTCTGAGGCTTTCATAGTAGTCCTGTAAAACCTTTAAAAAATCTTTTCCTGGTCTAAGACCTTTACTGTCCCCAAAATGAATAAAAAAATGTTTATTGGTTTGAAAATCATTTCTTAAGACTTATAAGCAAACCTTCTGACCTCACTAGGACTAAGGAACAACCAGGCTTTTATTGTGGCTGTGAGCTAAAATCAGGCATAAGCAATTGTATATCAAAATTTTACTAAGGTGAACATAAGCATATACCAAGTTACTCTTTAAAAAAAAAATTAAACTGAAATTTCATAAAGAGCAATCTTCCAAAATATAAAGGTATGTGTTATGTATATTATATATTATACATGATCAATGCAACTATTTTACTCACCAATTCCATTAAGTCTTTTAACTTCCCAATTTCTTCTGGAATGGATACAAGTTTATTATTACTGATGACCAAAACTTTAAGGGGAAGATCAAATAGGTATTTTGGCAATGTTGATAAAAGATTTCGACTGAAAAGAATAAGAAAGTCTCATTATGAGATATGTCTGAAATCCCTCACATTATGTTAAGATGAACAAATCACCTCAAAAGTAAATAAAAAGCTTTCACCAAATAATGACTATCATTTAATGAGTGCTTACTCTGTATTGCACTAAAATCCTTAAATGCACTATCTCATTTAATACTCCCATTAACCCCGTAAGACAGGCACTACTATTATCTCCATTATACAAATAAGAGAACAAAGGTTAAAACTGGCTAAAGGACTTGCCCAGTCACAAAAGATTGCAAAGCCTGTGTTGTTACCTATGATATTGTCTTACATAGCATCAGTTCTCAAAACCCAGAATCATTCTTCTGAGCTAGAAAATTCCAGAACCTTGTTCTCTGGTATCATTTCATTGCATTCAATACTTCCATGACTCTAACAAAGGAAAGGTTCCAAAGATAAGTTTGAATGCACTAAGTTCAAATCTATGAAAGAATTAATAGAACTACATCTTCAAAGACTTGTAGCAACCCTAACCCATTCCCTTTTCTTATGGGTTTATGGTAGAACAGCCCACTAACACCTTTACCTCAGTTCTAAGTTGATAAAAAATTCATATCTCTGTGGATACACTTAAATATAACAACAACCAACATTTATTGCTTACTATGTGTCAGGCCATGTTCAGAGTACCTCACATGAATTAACTCCACTAATACAACAACCTACTTCAGGAAAATAGAGCATATCATGATGCCCATTTTACAGAGGAAGAATCAGTCAAAAAGAGATTAAGCAAACTGCTCAAAGTCACACAGCTGGTAAGTAAGAGAGCCAGGATTCAAATCCGGGCAATATGGCTCTGGGGTCCTTACCCTCACCCTACTGTGCGTCAAATTTATATACCAACATAGATTGACCCAAATGATCCCTGCTGTAGACTCAATGTTTGTGTATCCCACAAATTTATAATGCTGAAACCTAATCCTCAATGTGATATTTGGAAGTGGGGCCTTTGGGAGGGATTAGGTCATAAGGGTGGAGCCCTCATGAACAGGTTTAGTGCCCTTGTAAAAAATACCTCAGAGAGCTCCCTTACTCCGTCTACCATGTGAGGACAGCTAGAAAATGGCTGCCTATGAACCAGGAAGCAGGTCCTTAACCAGACACCGAATCTGCCGGTGATTTGATCTTGGACATCTCAGCTTCCGGAAATGTGAAAACTAAGTTTCTGTTGTTTATAAGGCACCCAATACATGGTATTCTGTCATAGCAGCCCAAACAGACTAAGACAATCCCCCCACCAAAAAATATAAAGTATACCATTACATTTACATACTATCAAGTATTCATAAAAATAAGTTATTTTTCCTGTTTTTCAAAGGGGCATTTATTTTTTTTGAAAGATTTTATTTGACAGAGAGAGCACAAGCAAGGGGAGCGGCAGGCAGAGGAAGAGGGAGAAACAGGCTTCTTGCTGAGCAGGGAGCCCAATGCGGGGCTCGATCCCAGGACCCTGGGATCATGACCTGAGCAGAAGGCAGATGCTTAACCAACTGAGCCACCCAGGCACCCCTCAAAGTGGCATTTATAGACCTATACCCAGCATTTTGTGCAACACGCACAGCAACAAAAACCTAGTGTTACCCCAAGGAAGAACATCAAGACCTTTCAACTCCCCATGTTATGCCTGCAGAGGACATCCAGAAACACTAGACTGGCTTTAATCACAAGGCACCGACTTTACCAAAAAAAAAAACGCCCCTAGACCAGTAATCCTGGCCCGGGTACTGGAATGTCAAATATGCCAGGGGCTTGCTACAACCTTGACACTTTCAGAATCAAACAGGATCCTCGGGAAAGTGGCCAGTGTGGAGCACACAAGGATCTTCTTGCAGAGTTCTACTAAAAAAGGGAGTATTACACAGAAAGAGAGAGCTGAAAAACCATCTTACAAGTTTCTCAAGATATTTTCACCAAAATAAAAAATAAAGTGGGAAAAATAATGGCACATACAAATTTATTCTAATCTCCTTCAGACCAAAAAGTTTAAAAATTGGCCTATTTTGGGGGGGCACATGGCTGGCTCAGTCAGTAGAGCGTGGGACTTTTGATCTGGGGATCATGAGTTCAAGCCCCAGGTTGGGCCTAAAGCTTACTTTAAAAAACAATTGGCCTATTTTCTTACTTTAAGAAACAGGTTCACTGAGTTAGCACAGTCAGCTTTCTCCAGAATGGAATTTCTTTATACACAGCTAAGAAGTGATTAATTTTCACCTTTTTGCCATGTTTCAGAGACAAAGGAAGTCAAAACAAGGACTAATGTTATTTCAATAAAATTTGCTCAAAAATGTTTGTGACTAGGGGTGCCTGGGTGGCTCAGTCAGTTAAGCGTCTGCCTTCGGCTCAGGTCGTGATCCCAGGGTCCTGGGATGGAGCCCTGCGTCGGGCTCCCTGCTCAGCTGGTAGCCTGCTTCTTCCTCTCCCACTCCCCCTGCTTGTGTTCCCTCTCTCGCTGTGTCTCTCTCTGTCAATTAAATAAATAAAATCTTTAAAAAAAAAATGTTTGTGACTATAAACAAAAATCAGAAGGCGACTTTTAAAGATCAAAACAGGAGCGCCTGGGTGGCTCAGTCAGTTAAGCTCTGCCTTCAGCTCAGGTCATGATCCCTGGGTCCTGGGATCAAGTCTGGCATTGGGCTCCCTGCTCAGTGGGGAGTCTGCTTCTCCCTCTGCCAACCACCCTCGCTCTCGTGTGCTCACTCTCTTGTAAAAAAAAAAAAAAAAAAAAATCTTTTTAAAAATACACAAATAAAGATCAAAAATGGAAAGAATCAGAGAAAGTTTTAGTAGAACTATTTTAAGATTACCATACATTTCTATTACTATAGAAATATAATTCAATTTTTGAAGTGCCCCAGGACAATTTTCTTCTTATACTTATCAAATGTTGGCTGTTATAAATAGAGGTTAATAGCTAAGAACGAGAGTTCTACAGCCATACTGCTTTGATCCGAATCTTGGCTCTACCACTTGCTGTATATATATAGCATATATATGTATGTGTGTCTGTGTGTGTGTCTATATATGTGTACACATACACAACACATATGACTTTGGGCATATAGTTACTCTCTGTGCTTCAGTTTCCTCATCTGTAATGCAAGGATAAAATAGTACCTCTCTTGGGGTGTCTGGATGGCTCAGTCGGTTAAGCGTCTGCCTTCAGCTCAGGTCATGATCTCAGGGTCCTGGGATCAAGCCCCACATCACAGCGCATTGCATTGCATTGGGCTCCCTGCTCAGGAGGGAGTGTGCTTCTCCTCTCCTTCTGCCCCTCCCCACTCTCTCTCTCTCTCTCAAATAAATAAATAAAATCTTTAAAAAAAAAATAATACTTCTCAAAATGCTGTTGTGAAGAGGATGTGAGGTAATATGGATAAGGTATTTGTAACATTGTCTGGCACATAGTAAGCATCTATTAAGTATTAACACCAACTGTCATCTACTTCTTAACATTCCAACACTCCCATCCCAACCATCCATCCTTAAAGTAGCAAGAACTCACAAGAGTGAACAATATAGCTGAAGAACTGTTTCTTTATAATGTTTCACTTTAACTGAAAATGCATATATATAAATCTGCATTGTGGTGCTATGATTTCAGTAAAACATTTCTGATCTAAATAAAGCCTTGCTACTCAAAGTGATAAGGACCAGCAGGCACTGGCATTACCAGGGGGCTTGTGAGAAATGCAGGCCCCACTGCAGAGCTATGTAATCAGATGTTTTAATCCCCAGGTGACTCCTGTGCAGATTAAAGGCTGGGATGAGAAGCACTGCTCTCAACAAGACCAAACACCTATAAAGTAATGTGAACATATAACAAATACAAATAAGATACAGTTGAGATAAATATAGGTTACATAGCCAAACCAAACATATTCCTTTGTTACTAAAAAGGATTAGAACTGTAATAAAAAACAAAATCTACCAAAAAATGTTTCCTTACCTAATGTTAAGGTATGTTAACATCTGCAGGTTTTTAATGGCTTCAGGAATGGTTTTGATGCAATTATGATACAAATTTAATGTCTCAAGAGGGGCAAATAACCAGACATCAGAAGGAATTTCTGTAAAACGATTTCTTGAAAGATCTGAAAAAGAAAAGTAATATTTGACCGCCAAACATATACCGTATCTATTATAAATAACAGAACTATTTTCATACTTCCTGAATCACTTAGCATCTAAGCAACTATTTAAAATATTATAAAATATGGGGCACCTGGCAGGCTCAGTTGGTAGAGCATGTAATTCTTTTTTTTTTTTTTTTTTTAAGATTTTATTTATTTATTTGAGACAGAGAGAATGAGAGACAGAGAGCACGAGAGGGAGGAGGGTCAGAGGGAGAAGCAGACTCCTCGCTGAGCAAGGAGCCCGATGTGGGACTCGATCCCGGGACTCCAGGATCATGACCTGAGCCGAAGGCAGTCGCCCAACCAACTGAGCCACCCAGGCGCCCGAGCATGTAATTCTTGATCTCAGTATTATGAGTTCAAGCCCCATATGTAAAATATTATAAAATATTGGGGCACCTGGGTGGCCCAGCCAGTTAAGCATCCAGCTATTGATTTCAGCTCAGGTCATGATCTTAGGGTCCTGAGATCGAGCCAGAGTCTGCTTGTCCCTCTCCCTCTCCTCCTCCCTCTGCTCTTTCTCTTTCTCTCTCAAATAAATAGTCTTTTGCAAATATATATTATAAAATATTATCCAACATGATCGTGAAGGCAAAAAAATCATATAGAAATATACTCGTTTAGGGTGCCTGGGTGGCTCAGTCGGTTAAGAGTCTGCCTTCAGCTTAGGTCATGATCCCACATCGGGCTCCCTGTTCAGCGGAGACTGCTCCTCCCTCTCCCTCTGCCCCTCCCCTGGCTTGTGCTCTCTCTCACTCACCCTGTCTCAAGTAAATAAATGAAACCTTAAAAAAAAAAAAGAAATATACTCATTTAAACCTTGTTTATTAACAAATTGTACTTGATATGCTTCAATATCTTTAGAATTTATCTTTTAAAATACCAATAAGGAATTCTCTCTGATCTTTTCAAAAACACAAAAAATCCTCCCCAGGTCCCACATCCCCCTCTACCTCTTCCTCCTTTACAGCCAAACCTACATAAACCTACAACCCCCAACTAAATTTCTTACTTACCATGGACTTCTCAACCCACTGTAATTGGGTTTCTATTCACTTTCCTGCCCACCTAGGTCACCAACAGCCTCCATATCAATACCAACTCATCTACCTGGAAACATTTCCCTTCTCTTGGCTTGGGAGATTACACTTCTGCATCACTTATTATCTCTCTGGCTACTTCTTAGTCTCTTGCTAGATTTTCCCCTACCTGTATTGTGAATGTTGACGTTCCAAAGAGCTGTGACAAGGTACCCTTTCCTTCTTAAGATATACACTTTAGTGGGTGATTTCATCCAATCCCAAGGTTAAATTATATTTATATACCAACAAATTTCAAATTAAAGCTATGTCTGAACACCTATGTTCTGATCTTCAGAACTTCTCTTGATATCTCTCAGGCACCTCAAATTCTACAAAATCTGTACAAATTCTCTAAAATCTGAACTGAAGATCTTCTTCCACTCATCTGTTTCTCTTATCTCAGATAATGTCACCAACATCCTCCTGTTGAACTATGCAAGCCAAAAACCTGGTATTCATTCTCGATTCCTTCCTCACCTAAATTATTCCAAGTACACACAAATATACTTCCATTCCAGTTTTCACAAAAATAAAGTCATGGAATTATTATTATAACCATTACACCTCTTTTAAAGGTTAAATGAAATTTTGAAAAATACTTAGGACAAGTATGTGGCAGGTTGAAAAAAAAAAATCCCTTAAAAGAGTTTCTTAACAAGCACTATTGACCTTTTGGGCTCTATGACGATTTGTTGTGTGGGGCTATCCTGGGTACTATAGGATATTTAGCAGCATCCCTGGCATTTACCCACCAGATGCCATTAAAACCCTTTATCATGGCAGCCAAAAAATGTTCCCTGGGGTTCAAACCCCCCTACAACCTGTTGAGAACCACTGCTACCTCATTATAGAAATATACTTTGCTAACATTAATTCATTATACTTATTTGGTTAAAAAATAAGAATATTATTTATCTCTGTCAGGAAGAACATCTATGGTGTACCTTAACCCACCATACATCATTCAGCATGTGTTCTGCCCTCATAAGAACAGCCTCCTACCAATGCTTAACTTCCTCACTCTGAGAGATGAGACCTATTTACTTAGCAATATAGTAAATTCCCTATTCAGAATATTAATATACATGTATTAATATATGTTTGTGTGTGTGTGTGTATAAACACACACTCACCTCGAACCATGAGAGACGATGGACTCTGAAAAACAAACTGAGGGTTCTAGAGGGGAAGGGGGTGGGAGGATGGGTTAGCCTGGTGATGGGTATTAAAGAGGGCATGTTCTGCATGGAGCACTGGGTGTTATGCACAAACAATGAATCATGGAACACTACATCTAAAACTAATGATGTAATGTATGGTGATTAACATAACAACAAAAAATTTAAAAAAACACACACTCACCTAATGTAAAATTTTATAATAGGCAAAAGAAAACATTAGTTATGATTATTTGAGAATTAATTTGGATTCATCTTCCAACCACCATAAGATTCTAAATGACTAAATAAAAGGACAGACAGAATTACTAGCAACCAAAATCTGAACTTGAAACAGAAGTTTCTCAATATCCTGGCTTACCTCCTCTGGACACCCAAGAATCATGCAGTTCTACTGAGGAGGAAAAATTAAATCATTTTTTTTAAGTTTAGGATGTTTCTTTTACATTTAGGGTTTTACCTCTTACTCTGGTAACTTCAGAATCCTAGGAGTTGAAAATTACTTGTTTACAATTAATCTGAAATCCTAAAATAAAAATTATGCCCAGTTCATTATTCTGTATAATAGCTAGCATTATAGACCCATAAATAATACAGTGGTCCTAGAGATAGATGATGGTAGCTTAAATTAAGGTTGCAAGAATAAGGATAAGAAAATTAGAATTTGAAATATATTTTCATATTAGTACTTAGAGACTGGGCAAGCGACTGTCTATGTGGGATAAGAGGCTATTTAATAAAAGAGGTGGGGGTAGAACAAGATTTTTGTTTTTGTTGCTGTTCCTGGTGGGAGTTTTATTTTGTTTTTTGAAGCAGAGGTTAGAATCAAAGATACAATTTTCTATTTGTATAACATGAGATATCTGAACGAGAGCCAATGGAGGGATCAGTCAGATGATTATAGATCTCAGACATGAGGTCTGGGATGGATATATAAAATTGAAAGTTGTGGGAATATGGTTAGTACTATAAAGTCATAGAAATGGAAGACATCACCTTACATCAGAGTACTGAGTTGGAAAGAGTTCAAGAATGGGCCATCAGGACAGCCAATATTTACAAGCTGAGTCGAGGGGGAAAAAAGCAAGCAGAGAAGACTGAAAATAATGGTCAAGAGAAAGCACGATAACCATACAAAGAGCGTTTAAAGCAGTGATGGGAAAAAAAAAATCAAAATTACTATTTGTTCAGATACAAGGTAAAAGAAATCATAATCCTATTCTTTTTTTTTTTTTAAAGATTTTATTGATTTATTTGACAGAGAGAGACACAGCGAGAGAGGGAACACAAGCAGGGGGAGTGGGAGAGGGAGAAGGAGAAGCAGGCTTCCCGCCGAACAGGGAGCCCGATGCGGGGCTCAATCCCAGGACCCTGGGATCACGACCTGAGCCGAAGGCAGACACTTAACCGACTGAGCCACCCAGGCGCCCCATAATCCTATTCTTGATTTGTTGTATCAGCAGACAAGCTAATTGTTGGTGTGATGCATAACTGTAGCCCCAAACAGAAATAAAATGAGTGTACAATTTATTTGACAATATAAAAAAAGCCAAAATATCAGTATTAACAACAGTGATTTTAATAAAATAATTTAAATACTATGAACACATTATTTTAGTAACTTACATATTATTGTGTGAGGCTTTATGTTCTTTCCCCTCTAAAAAAAGATTATTTAGTTAAATTACCAAGTAATATTATGAGGTCCCCTAGGGAATTTAATTAAATTTGCAATAATAAACTATTTTCTGGATGAGCTAATATATTTACTTAATAAACACCACTTAAAATTACAATTAATTATTATTCTAACTTAACTGAGTGAAATCAAATAAAGCATAATAAACTCAAAATTAAAACTCAAGCTATTATAAAGCCCTTAATTAAGGAAATCTTGTTCTAGGATTTTTCAGATTTTAAATCTGTATAAACATCCTTTCTAAGAATTGGGTAAACAGAATGACAGTGCCAAAAGAAAAATACAACCATGGAAAGAAAGATAGGGAATAATATAAAACATTCTGTATCTTAATTTCTTGAAATATCTCACACTAACAGCATCTCATATTTTCCTTCAAAAAAGTGAAAATTAACATCTATATAGATATAATGGATAAAATTTAAACTTTTAAATTTTTTATCTTGTGATGTACAATTAAACCAAAAAGGAATTTTTACATTAAAAATAATTTAATTAACATGTACACTAGGGCAACTAGAATAATAGGACTGGTAATGAACATATTATACTCAAGAAAAACATGCAAAATTGGTATTGTATTTAATATGGTTCCATCTAAAGAAGAGAAAACACACTGTTAATTTATTCCTTATGGCAACATTCATTTCACAACAGCCTTAACGCCTGCCTTCTTTGGGGACAAGCAGGACTTGTGAAAAGACAATTATAAAGATGTTTCACCTTTCGGGCGCCTGGGTGGCTCAGTTGGTTAAGCCACTGCCTTCAGCTCAGGTCATGATCCTGGAGTCCCGGGATCGAGTCCCGCATCAGGCTCCCTGCTTGCTCAGCGGGGAGCCTGCTTGGCCCTCTGACCCTCCCCCCTCTCATGCTCTCTCTCTCTATCTCATTCTCTCTCTCAAATAAATAAATAAAATCTTAAAAAAAAAAAAAAGATGTTTCACCTTTCCCACACACAGAAAAAGAGAAAATGAAAATTTGTTCCTTATCTTCCTGAAGTGAGTTGAATGGTGGCCCTCAAAGATATCAGGTCCTAATTCCTGTGAATGTTGGCTTATATGGTAAAATTGTGCAGATGTAATTAAGAATCTTGTGTTGAGGAGATTATCCTGAATGACCCAGGTGGGCCCTACCTGCTATCGCACATATGCTTACAAGAGGAAGGCAGAGGGAGGTTAGACAGACACACTGAGGAGAATTCTGGTCATGGTGAAGGTGGAGGACACACTGGAGTGTGATGCAGCCGAGAATGTCAGCAGGTGCCTGAAGCTGCAAAAAGGAAAGAATTCTCCCGTAGAGCCTCTGGAGGGCAAACAGTGCTGCTGAAACTTGATTTTAACCCCATTAAGACTCGTTTCATAGTCTGGTCTCCAGAACTGTAAAAAAAATAAACTTCTGTTGTTTTGAACCACCAAGTCTGTGGTAATTTGTTACAGCAGACACAGGAACCTAACACACTTCTCATAAAAACAGTTTATCAGAATCAATGAGAGAATGGCTGCAAAGTCTTTTAAATTAAATAGCTGTATATTTTTTTTCTCTTAAGCAGTAAGGTTATATCTCAGTTCATTAGTATCCTTGGCAATAAGCACCTTTATAACCACTGAATTATTTTTCTTTTGTCTTGCTTTAATCATAAATCCTATCAAGCAGTATTGGCAAAAACTCAACAGCAGACAGACTGCTGTGTACTGTTTCCTGCCTTCCTTCAAAACTCTCCTTGTGAAACTGCTAGGAGGCTTTTAAAGATGTTAATAGATCATTTTAAATAATCTGATCTAAATTCTGTTCTGTATCACTCTTGAGCTTCAGCGGTCAAGGAAGCTAGGGAAAGGAAGGAGGGGAGTCAGATGGAATGGAAATCTGTTTGCTGCCTCCCAAGCTGCAGACCCAAGAGCCACAGACGGGTCCATATGCCACCCAGTGCAATTCCTGGCTCACTGGCTAGCATTTCTGCCTAGGCAGGTATAGAAAATGACTTTCAGAAATTATACAGTTACACTATATTAATTATACTAATTATAGTTTTATTTTATTCCACGTACAAAAGAGTGTACAGTTTTTGTCACAAATTGTTGTAACTTAAACTAAGATGCATGAGTCTTCTTTAGGTGATATTTAATGATATAGATTGCTATAGTCCCTCTTATTAAAAAAAACATCTTAGATAATGTTTGAAAATCTGACACATTTCTACCTCTGGAAAAATTCCTAATAATGAAGTATTTTGCTGGAACACATCCTCATCAGTAACAGAGATATCGTCACAGAATTTTCTGCTTGGGGCACCTGGGTGGTTCAGATGGTTAGGTGTCTGCCTTCAGCTCAGGTCATGATCCTGGGGTCTGGGATTGAGCCCAACACTGGGCTCCCAGCTCAGCGGGGAGTCTGCTTCTCCTTCTTCCTCTGCCTCTCCCCTTGCTTGTGCTCTCTCTCTCTCTGTCTCTCTCTCCCTCTCAAATGAATAAATAAAATCTTAAAAAAAAAAAAAAAAAGAATTTTGTGCTTAATGAAACATGAGGGGCAGGCACCTGGCTGGTTCAGTCAGTAGAGCATAGGACTCTTGATCTCAGAGTCATGAGTTCAAGCTCCACATTGGGGATAGAGTTTACTTAATAAAAAAAAATTTTTTTTTTAAGAAACATGAGGGTTAAGTGGAGAAATAATTTGAAATGAGAACTCTAAATTCACAACAATAACCTAAGTGGAACTGGGGTGACTGACTATTTCTACTTCTCTCTGTCTCTCTCTGCCCCCTCCCACACACACCACGTATGCTAGATCACATGCTATGGGCTTTGCATAATTATGTCTAATCCTCATAACACCCTTATGAGGTAGCTATTATTCCATATTATATATATGAATCAAAGACAGATTGAATAGCATGCCCAGTGTTAAAAAACTAGTAATAACTGACAGCACCAGGGTTCCAAACTGAGATGTTACTTCAAAGCCCATGTTCTATGTGTGCTTTTCCACTCCTCCAACACACTATTGTGACTTCCTGTCCCAGATTACAAATATTCTGTTCCACTGGAATCACAAAGCAGGGTCAGAGAGATTCTCAGTCTCCTTGTCACATTCATATCTTAGGTTGCTTCTTGCAATAGAAAGCAGAACATAAACCTTACTTTAAGTCCAATTTTTAATTAAGAAAATAATGAACACTATTTATAGCTCTCAGCTGTTCCTAATTTACCAATTCAGAACCGTTTCGTCTGGGCCAACACATAGTTTTCTTGGCTCCTTAAAGAGTGGACCCTTATTAATTTTTCAGTATTTTTAACCAATTCAATAAACAAGGATTACAATAAACAAGGATTAAAGAAAAATAAACAAGTTTCTTCAAAAGGGAAGTAACATCTTATAGGCAAAACCACTGTCCTCAGTACCTGCCAAAAACTCTGAAATATCGGAGACTTTACCCTACTTGTAAGCCAACAAGTTAGCCTGACACAGTTGTATGGATGCTGGCAGAAGGCACGAGATTCCCGTGTGATAGACAAAGGACTTTATTACTCACAGCATAGCAAGTGGCAAAAGCAGCATATTTTTATCAGTTCCCCTGGCCTTCCAAATCCCACAGGGGTAACAGAGATGGGTACAGATGAATGTTTACCCACATAGTACATTGCATTATAGGAGATGAACTCTAACCTAGGGGAACCCAAATCTTTTATAATAGACAATAAGCCAGCATGCACTTTGTTCAAAGGGAGACATTATCTTTAGTTTACTAGACAGTAAGCATGACTGTCCTTTGCTCTGCAGAGAGAAACTATCTTATTCTTCCCAAATTCAGTCCTGAACAAAGAGCAGTTAGTGCCTCATTCACAAGATGTGCAGAAACATGAAGCCCATGGAAAATTATCTCCCAATAGTACCATGTACATTCCTTATCAAGCAGGGATTAGAAGTTGCAGCCTACCACAGAGAATATACAAGGGAAAATAATTACCTTAATGGTCACATTCTCTGTAGTCCTGGACTTATTGTCTGTGATAGAGGCAGGCAAATCCTGATCTTCACCTTCCAAGCCCCATTCTCCTTATTTCCTGGGCAGCATTCTGACTGGACTCATTTATTCAAACAAAATTCTATTAAGCACTATGAATTGGGTAGTAGGTGTTATGTTTGTAAAAAGCCCACTCAGACACCAACCCTAAGCAATCCCAATTATTGTTTCACTCTAGCACCAAATACAATCTGCTTAGATAATAACACTTCAGTGAAAGAAACTATGCAAAAAGAATCACTCCCACTTACTTCTACTAAAATTGTAATTTTTACAAAGCTGTTGTGGTGGGACCAATACTGCATCATCCTTGGGGTATATCATGAAGTTCACACAAAGACTGGTGGAATGAAAAAGGAAGGGTAACTGTTCTTTGGCAGATGAGCAGTAAACTGGATCTGAACTCTATTCTGATTCTACTGATTACTACCTATGAAACATTGCTAGAATCAATTACTATTCCTCACTATCTCAGAGCTATTAGATGTGAGTAAATATTCTACAACAACCTAAAAATCCCTAGAAGTAAGCAATAGAAATGAAGGGAAAATTATCAACTTGCACATAATGATATATATATATTCATAAAGGTATAAAATAAAATGAGAGAAACTGATTATTATATTCAGTTCTTATAACATGGAAAATATATACCAGAATTATATGTCTTTAGAGAGTGGATAAAATCAACCAACTCAAAAGCATATTTCCCAATATAAAAATTTTAAAAATTAAATTTTCTGTGCTCTTTAGTAACTGATATTACTCAAATGTAAGCATTTACAGTATGTAAAATCTCATTAATATGCTCTCAAATATTAATGTTTCCTTATCTATTTTTCCATCTAAAAAAAATGTCAGGACTAGAAACAAAAGCAACAAGAAAACAGGAGGCACCACAGCTGTTTGTCGATTCAAGAATGGAGAGTGTCTTTGAAGTACTAGAAACTATGATGTTGGAGTCTGATGGGAAATGACAACCCCATGGCTCTGGCATCTGCTTTCAACAGATGCCCTCTGCAAAGACAGGTGATTTCTTGATTCAGTATTCCCTAGAAGGGTGTTGTGCTGTCATTCAGGACAAGATAAGGAAAAGTCCATCTATAACTCTGAAGTCTTGTTGCATGAGTAAGACCTATAGGTAACAGAATTTCTGAGCTACTCCATGGTGAGTTAAAATATTAACCGTAAGTACAGTGGAGAGAAAAAAAGGGTCAGTAGATATTTGAAAAAAATGAAAGGAAAATGCTTTAAAGCCAACTATTATGAGAAACAATAACAAGCAGACCTCACTGGCCTACAGCAACCAATACTGGAAAGCTCTTTTTGAGCATAGGCACTTTGAGAAGCAAGGGTGCAAACAAAAACAGATGCTGCAAGGAGAAAGAAACCACAGCTGCTAACCAGAGGACAGATTACATGCATGCTCAGTGAGAAAAGAACTGTGAGTCATACAACTATTAAACCACGTGGTAGGATAGGACTTTATTTAAAAAAAAAAAAAAGGAGGGGGCAGCTCTATGCAGGTATCTGTAAGAAATTCTGCAGTGTTTTAGTTTTGCCAAGAAATAATGACTAATTAACTGTGCAATGACATTCAAACATCAAAGTCATGCTTAAAAACGACATTATACTTCAACCCTTACAAGACTTACTATGCTGTAAATTTGGCGTTATGAATCCATGCAGTATTATTTATTAAATGGTTCTTGGAAAACTTTTATTTTCAAAAGACAAATGTTATAGCCTCATCACATAACTTTTACTAAAATAAATTCCAGATGGAGGAAAATGATAAACAAAAATGAACCATAAAAAACTAGAAAAACAATTTAGAGAATACTCACTTAATATTAGAATGGGGAAGGACTTTCCAACCTTCAATAAAGGAATAATTCACAAATGAAAAGATTTCTAGATTTAGTGACATAAAAAGAAAGGAAAACTACAGTCTGTCAAAAAGCAAAATGATACCAACAGCTCATAGGTAAAACCTGCACCAAGGGCATAAACAGATGCAAAAATGAAAATTATCAACGACCAAGATGTACATGAAAATATGTTCAACCTCACTGTCAATCAAAAGAAATGCAAAGAATAAGATACCATAACTCACTCATCAAATTTAAAGGTTTTTAAAGGTATTACTCTGTGTTGGCAAGGCACTTCCATACACCACTGATGTGATTTCAAAATGAAGTAACCTGTCTAGAAAGCAATGTGACAATATAAATCAAGCTTCTGAAAAATGTTCATACCCACTGATCCAAGAAATCAATCTCTAGCAATTTTTGAAACCAAATAAACATAAGAAATTATGTACATTTAAGGATTATTTAAAACAGTAGAAAATTAGAAACAACTTAAATGCCCAACAATAGGTAAAGGCTAGATAAAATACACTATATCCTAAAATGGAATATCTTGCAGCCTTTAAAAATGCTATTATAGGGGGCGCCTGGGTGGCTCAGTCGTTAAGCGTCTGCCTTCGGCTCAGGTCATGATCTCAGAGTCCTGGGATCGAGTCCCACATCGGGCTCCCTGCTCGGCGGGAGGCCTGCTTCTCCCTCTCCCACCCCTCCTGCTTATATTCCCTCTCTCACTGTGTCTCTCTCTGTCAAATAAATAAAAAAAAAATCTTAAAAAAAAAAATGCTATTATAGGGGCGCCTCAGTGGCTCAGTCGGTTAAGCGTATGCCTTCAGCTCGGGTCGTGATCGCCGTCCTGGGATCAAGCCCTGCATCTGGCTCCCTGCTCAGTGGGGAGTCTGCTTCTCTCTCTCCCTCTGCCATTCGCCCTGCTCATGTGCTCTCTCTCTCTCAAATAAATGAAATCTTTTTAAAAAATTCTATTATAGATTTGATTCCTTAATATGAATATAAGAATGCTCACAGCAGCGCAGAGTCCAACACAGGGCTTGACCTCACAACCCTGAGGTCAAGACCTGAGCTAAAATCAAGAGTCAGACACAACTGCCTGAGCCACCCAGGCACCCCAATAACTAGAACATTTTAAATATCAAACTATATACACAGTATGAACCAATTGTTTCCTTGAAATATGTACATTTTTAGGGCGCCTGGGTGGCTCAGTCGGTTAAGCGTCTGCTTTCAGCTCAAGTCATGATCCCAGGGTCCTGGGATCGAGTCCCGCATTGGGCTCCCTGCTCAGCAGGGAGTCTGCTTCTCTCTCTGTCTCTGCCTGCCTGCCTCTCTCTCTCTCTCAAAGGAATAAAATCTTAAAAATAAATAAATTAAATTTAAAAATTAAAATGTACATTTTTAGAAAGTATACTTCATACATTCACTCATACACATATAAAGGTGATGAGTGTGGGAGTATGAAGGAAATAGACCAAAATGTTAATATTTATTCAAGGTTGGTGGAATGAGGAGTATTTTGTATTTTCTTCTGTATTGCTTTTATTTCCCAAGTTTTTTACAATAAGCAAGCATTGCTTCTGTTATAAGAAAAACACAATATTATACTATTTTAAAGGTATTATATTTCACAAGGTAAACTGAATTCTAACCATACACATTCCACTCATAAAAATGGTATGTGCAAAGAGTTACAGGCGTGGTAAAGTGGTATTATATATAATCATTCTTTTGTTTTTTAAGATTTTATTTATTTATTTGAGAGAGAGAGAATGAGAGAAAGAGCATGGGGGGGAGGGTCAGAGGGAGAAGCAGACTCCCTGATGAGTAGGGAGCCCGATGTGGGACTCAATCCTGGGACTCCAGGATCATGACCTGAGCCGAAGGCAGTTGTTTAACCAACAGCCACCCAGGCGCCCCTACAATCATTTTCATTTTCATGGGGCACAACTCGGTCCTTCTACTACAACCTGCTACCAAACATCTATCACTATGCTGAGTCATGTTATATTGACATTCTACTATATGTCATAATTTTTAAAATCCAAATTACCAGGAAAGCATGAAACTTTTAATGTCAAAATCATGCTTTCATGTAAATTATTTTCTTAAAGCAAAACCCAAAAACTGTAAAATCTGAATTGTTATAAGTCTGATTAGTGAAGTAAGTAATGGCAAAACATTATCATCTTCACCATCTCCAAGACACATGAATTGATGCATAATTAATATGACATTGAGGCTCCTCCTGCCTAAGTCAAGATCAACTAGCCACTGAAAATCAAGTGAATCTGTTTATACAGTATACTTTTTATTTGCCTTAATTAAGACACCTTAGCAGCTTCCTACTGCCTGAGAAAAGAAAAATCTGAAGTAGTATGAGAACAGTCTGCATCAAACTGACTCCCCAGGATAACTCTAGTAGGCCGTGGACTCCAAAACAAAAGTAGTCCTTAAGGGGTGCCTGGGTGGCTCAGTTGTTAAGGGTCTGCCTTCGGCTCAGGTCATGATCCCAGGGTCCTGGGATCGAGCCCAGCATCGGGCTCCCGGCTCAGCAGGAAGCCTGCTTCTCCCTCTCCCACTTCCCCTGCTTGTGTTCCCTCTCTCGCTGTGTCTCTCTCTGTCAAATAAATAAATAAAATCTTTAAAAAAAAAAAAGTAGTCCTTAAAAAAGTGGGGCGGGGGGGAGTCAGTGGGGGTCGCCTGGCTGGCTCAGTTGGTAGAGCATGCAACTCCTGATCTTGGGGTCTTGATTCTAAGCCCCACATTGGGCGTAGAGCTTACTTAAAAAAAGCAGTCTTTGAGGAGGGTTAAAAAACAAAAAACAAAAAAAAACCCTGAGGGAAAGCTACCATGCTAAATAAAACTAACTGCTTCATCTTTGATGAATCCAGATTATGATGAATTTTACAGGCAGTATACTGTGCTCCTTAAAAGAAATACTGTATTTAGAGAGCAAGGATCATCCTTACTTGAGCTGTTTAACAACAAAGCACTAAATATTGGATGCTGAAATTAAAAGCAAGTTATAGTAAACTAATTACAAAGTAATGGCAAATTCCACAAACCAGGCCAAAGAAAACTCCATTAATTTGTGTTAAGTGGTTAAGCAGCCCCTACAGAGCAGCGCACCGGCAGCTCCCAGTAAGACCGAGTGGGTTCAGAGAGTTTATTACTAACAGAGAAAGCATGATCACTATGGTGTCAGTTCCCTGTGTCTCCGGTCCTACAGGACAAAACCAAACTGGAGGGAGGGACCAAATGACAGACAACATGCATGGTGGGTTGCTCTGTTTTTGAGGAGTTAACTCTAGATGGCAGCTTTGCAATTTTATACTCACAGCTATACCCAAAAGTGCCATGTCTTCCCAGGATGACAGAAGAAAATAATAAACCGTCTTGCAGCAGCCTCCCACAAGATAGGGAGGTGGGTAAGAAATGACCTCACGTCATCTGTCCATTTTGCTGTGTACCAGGGAGGATCATAGAGTCTTCCCCCAAGATTTGGATCAGAGTGTGGTTGAGCCTGGCCCATGCAGACTATGTGGAAATGTGAAAGATCACCAAGGTACCATGGCAGAGCCATTCCACTAGTTTATGCTCAAATAGAACAAGAAGTCAGTGTATAAAAGAATATACCATGTCATGTTCCTTCCCATAATTTGAAGTTCAGAAATTTGACACGCATTCACGATCAACCGTTGCAGAGAGGCACAACACTGAACCAAACACTACAGGGAATTTCTGTATCTGCCCGCAAAGAGTTTAAATTCCTCTTGGGGGAGGCAATTTATGTATGTATGTAGGTGGGTGTGTACTGAGATAGCGAGAAAGAGAGCGCTTATGGGGAGGAGGGGGAGAAAGAGACTCTGAAGCAGGCTCCAAGCCCAGTGCAAAGCCCAAAGCGGGGCTCCATCTCGCAACCCTGAGATCATGACCTAAGCTGAAATCAAGAGTCCGACGCTTAACTGACTGAGCCACCCAGGCACCCTGGGGGAAGCAATTTAAAGCCAGGAATACAATTGCACCTGGCTGTATACTCATATTAAATAGGAACTTAAACATCTAACAATAGAAGAATGGTTAAATAAAATATGGTACTTTCACAAAATAAACTATTAGGCAGTCCTAAAAAATCATGTTATAAAATATTTTTCTTCAGTGGAACAGTGGCATAAGGAAGACTCAGGAAGAACAATTTGGAAGAAGACTATACAATAGACTATAATGGGAAGACTTTTATGGCAACATTAAATATATACATGTTGAGAAAACTCAGCCATGAGGTGATGAGGCTTTTTACAAGAGAAGCAGTGAACATATGAAGAGTTGTTTAAGAGGACCTTTAAGCTCTGATCCTACTGAGGATGATAAACTTTGCAACTCGGAAGTAGTAGATCTTAGCTCTGACTAAGGCAAATGGAAGACAGCAGACTAATGTAATAAGAGAAAACTAGACCAAGACATGCAAAAATACAATTTCAAACAATTTAGACCTATACTATCAAAAAAACTGCTAAACCTAATCAAAAAAACATACATTCATCTCCCAGTTTTTCCTGGACTTCATCTACAAATATAATTTTCAAAACAGAATTTGTTAAACCAACATATTAATCCTCAAAACATTTTATAATTTAATATTTTCAATGCCAAACATATTATCTAATGTTAATGTTATAAACATTACTCAAAAATCAATTTTATTAGTTAACCTAAATATTTAAAAGCAGTCAACTATTCTGCAGAGCACCTGGCTGACTCAGCTGACTCAGTTGGTAGAATATGCAACTCCTGATCTCAGGGTTATGAGTTCAAGCCCCATGTTGGGCACAGAGTCTACAATAAATAAATAAATAAATAAATAAATGCAGTCAACTATTCTAAAATAAAAACATATCCAATGGTACAATATAACAATATACAAAAACTACAGCTAAAATAAACTTTAAAAAGGGGAGGGTGCCTGGCTGGCTCAGTTGGAAGTGCATGACTCTTGATCACAGGGTTGTGAGTTCAAGCCCCACACTGAGTATAGAGATTACTAAAAAAATAAATAAACTTTAAAAAAAAACTATAGCTAATCTGCAACAGTTCAACTTTAATAATCATATCTCTGCTTATGAAGCAATAATAAATTTCTTTTTTCTAATAGTTTTTTCCCTTTTTTAAATAAAAATAAAGCAATGAAGACAAAATCAGGGAGACAATGAGAAGTCCAATCTGACTGGAGAACGGTACATACATGAGTAGTGGGAAATATAGAGGAAAAGGAAAGAGGCAAATTGTGGAGAGACCTGAGAAGGCAGCCAGGGTAAGGAGCAGGCTTAACTGAACAAATGTGTTAAAGACCTACCACTCTCTAATAAGTGCTGGAGTGGCAACTAAGTAACTACATTCAAATTAACTCCAAAATCATTAAAAAGAGAAAGGTAAACAAATACCATATTTCTTTGATTTTTACAATGCACATTTCACTCTAATGTTAACATTCCTGAAATCCATGTATGTGCTTATTGTGTAAGTATTCTTTCCAGAAAAGTTACTAAAATGATGGTAAATGCTACAACAGAGGAAATATATTAATTGCAATAAAGGATCAAACCTGCTATAATAGAGGTATAGAGTAATCACTATATGTGGAAGATGAGAGGACAGGGAAACAAATAAACACCTGATCCGGGATACAAAGATGAATAGGAATTCACAAGGTAGAAAAGAAGGAAGAGGACATTAACAGTTGGGGGTAAAAACATGGAGACAAGGAAGCGCATGATACTGTCAAGGAACAGCATGTAGTTTGGTAAGCTGGAATATACAGTTTGGGGGCAGTATAAGATTAACTTGAAGAGCAGATAGGCCAAGAACGCAAGGGGGATATAATATCCAAAAAACAATCAATGTAAGTATACCACAGTAATGCAATAAAGGACAAAACCCATGTGATCATCTCAAAAGACCCAGAAAAAGCATCTGACAAAATCCAACACCCTCTTGTGACAAAAAAATTTTTCAAAAAACTGGCTAAAAAGGGATTTCTTCAACTTAATAAAGGGCATTTATGAAAAAAACCAGAGCTAACATCATATTTAACGGTGAAAGAGTCAATGTATTCCTCCTAAATTCAGGAACAAGCAAGAATGTCCACTCTCACCACATCTATTCAACATTGTACTAGAAGTTCTAGCCAGGACAATTAAGTAAGAAATAGAAATAAAAAGCATCCAGATTCAAAAGGAAAAAGTAAAGCATTTCTATTTGCAAATGACATGATTTTGTATACAGAAAATCCTAATGAACCATTAAAAAAACTCTTAGAATGAAGAAACTAGTTCAGCAAGGTTGCAAGATAAAAGGTCAATATATAAAAATCAATTATATTTCTATACACTAGCAATGAACATCCCCAAAATGAAATTAAGAAAAAATTTCCATATTGCTCAACCATTAAAAAAAATCTTGCCATTTGAAACAACATGGATGGACCTAGAGGGTATTATGTTAAGTGAAATAAATCAAACTGAAGAAGGGGCGCCTGGGTGGCTCAGTCGTTAAGCGTCTGCCTTCCACTCAGGTCATGATCCCAGGGTCCTGGGATGGAGCCCCGCATCGGGCTCCCTGCTCAACGGGAAGCCTGTTTCTTCCTCTCCCCCTCCCCCCGCTTGTGTTCCCTCTCTCGCTATGTCGCTCTCTGTCAAATAAATAAATAAAATCTTTTTAAAAAATCAGACAGAAGAAGATAAATACCTTGTGATTTCACTCATATTTGGAAACTAAAAAACAAATGAACAAAGAAAACAAACAGAAACAGACTCATAAATACAGAGAACAAATTGGTGGTTGGGGGATAGATGGGCAAAATAGATGATGGGAATTAAGAGGTACAAACTTCCAGTTATAAAATAAATAAGTCACAGGGATGTAAAGTATAGCATAGGGAATATAGTCAATAGTACTATAATAACTTTTATAGTGATAGATGATAACTAGACATCATGGTAATCATTTTATAATGTATATGAATGTCAAATCAGTACACTGTACAATTGAAACTAAAATTGTACGTCTTACATCGACGTGGATGGAACTGAAGGGTATTATGCTAAGTGAAATAAGTCAGTCAGAGAAAAATAATTATCATATGGTTTCACCTACATGTGGAATATAAGAAATAGTGCAGAGGATCACAGGGGAAGGGGAGAAAACTGAATGGGAAGAAATCAAAGAGGGAGACAAATCATGAGAGACTCCTGACTCTGGGAAACAAACTGAGGGCTGCGGAAGGGGAGGTGGGTGGGGGCATGGAGTAACTGGGTGATGGGCATTAAGGAGGGCACATGTGATGAGCAGTGGGTATTATACACAACTAATGAATCACTGAACACTACATCAGAAACTAATAATGTACTATATGTTGGCTAATTGAATTTAAATAAAAAATAATAATATTGTACATCAAGTATACTTTAGAAAATTTTCACTTATAATACACTCAAAAAAATAAAAATTTAGGAAAACTACAAAATGTTGAAAGAAATTAAAGCTATAAATAAATCAAAAGACATCCATTATTCATAGGTTGGACAACTTAATATTGTTAAGATGGTAAAACTCCCCAAATTGATCTACAAATTCAACAAAATCCCTATCAAAATCCCAACTTGCATTTGCTGAAGAAATTGACAGGCTGATCCTAAAATTCATACAAGAATGTAAGGGTCTCAAGACGAACCATAAGAGACGATGGACTCTGAAAAACAAACTGAGGGTTCTAGAGGGGAGGGGGGTGGGAGGATGGGTTAGCCTGGTGGTGGGTATTAAAGAGGGCGCGTTCTGCATGGAGCACTGGGTGTTATGCACAAACAATGAATCATGGAACACTACATCTAAAACTAATGATGTAATGTATGGGGATTAACTAACAATAAAAAATTTTTTAAAAAAAGAATGCAAGGGTCTCAGAATAGCCAAAGCAATCTTGAAAAAGAACAATATTGGAAGACTCATATCTCCTGGCTATAAAATTTTATACACAGCTTACTACACAGCTACAGAAGTCAAGAGTGTGGTACTAGGATAAGAATAGAAATATACACACACACATATATATATGAAGAGAAATATAGATCAATGGAATAGAATTGAGAGTCCAGAAATGAACATTTATATTACATTTATGGTCAACTGATTTTTGACAAGCGTGACAAGACAAGTGGATGAGGAAAGAAATATTTTCAAGCAATATTTTCAAGACAACTGAATATCCACATGCAAAAGGATAAAGTTGGACCCTGATCTCACACCATACACAAAAAACTAAAAATGGACAGTACACCTAAAAGCTAAAACTATAAAATTCAAAACAAAACATAAGAGTGAATCTTCATAACCCTGGGTTAGGCAACAGTTTCTCAGATATGACACCAAAACCACAAGCAACGTAAGAAAAAATAGATAAAATGGACTTCATCAAAATTTCAAAATTTTGTCTTTTAAAGTAGAGAACCCACAGAATAGGAAAGAAATATTTGCAAACCATATATCTGATAAGGGTTTTATGTACAGAATTAAAAAAATAAAAACTCTTAAACTCAGTAATGAAAAGACAACCCAATTAGAAAATGGACAGAGTCTGAATAGATATTTCAGTTAGGAAGATGTACACATGAAAAGATACTTAACATCATTAGTTATTAGGGAAATGCAAATCAAAACCATAATGAGATTACACTGGAATCCTCATACATTGCTAATGAGAATGTAAAATGGTGCAAACACTTTGGAAATAATTTAACATTTCCTCAAATTGCGAAACACAGAATTACCATGTGATTCAGCAATTCCACTCCTACATATTTATACACAAGACAAATGAAAACATACATCTACACAAAAACTTGTACATCAATGATCATAGCAGTATTATTTATACTAAATAGCCAGAGTGGAAACAACCCAATTGTCCACAAAATGTACAATGGAATATTATTCGGATATAAAAAAGAATGAAGTACGGATACATGCTACAACATAAATGAACTTTGAAAACATTATGGCAAATAAAGAAACCTGCCACAAAAGGCCAGATGAAATGTCCAGAATAGGCAAATTCTATAGAGACAGAAAACAGATTAGTGATTACCTAAGCCTAGTCTAGATGGAGGTGGGGAGTGAGGGGGGAATGGGGAGGTACTGCTAATAAGTATGGGGCTTTGGGGGGGGGTGAAAACATTCCAAAATTACATTGTAGTGATGGGTACAGAACTAACAACCAATAAACTATACACTCTAAGTGGGTGAATTTTTGGTAGTGAATTATAATCTCAACAAAATGTTAAAAAGGAGTAGGCAGGGATAATTCTGGAAAAAGATGATCTGTGTCTTAAAATATGAAACTGGAACTCACACTATTATATAAATCAATTCCATATTGATTAAGAACTTAAACACCCAAAACAGACCTTCAAAACTCTTAGTAAAAAATGTAGGTGAATGGGGGCGCCTGGGTGACTCAGTCAGTTAAGTGTCTGCCTTCGGCTCGGGTCATGATCCCAGGGTCCTGGGATTGAGACCTGTGTCTCCCCGCTGCCCCTCCCTCCCCAGCGTGTGTGTGTGTGTGTGTGTGTGTGTGTGTGTGTGCGCGCTCTCTCTCTCGCTTGCTTTCTCTCAAATAAATAAAATCTTTAAAAAAAAACAAAAAAAATGTAGGTGAATGTATTTTGCACATTCTTAAACAAGACACAAAAAAGCAGTGACTATAACGCACTGACAAATCTTATTGTATTAAAATTTTGCAACATTTGCTCATTCAAAGGCTTCTTAAAAAGCAAAAAGGCAAGTTATAAGCTCGGAGAAAATATTCACAGTACACAAAACTGACAAATGAGTACTGTTAGGAATACTTTTTTAACTCAGAGAATTCTGTAAGAAAAGCACAGTCCACCAATAGAAATTGGGCAAAATAAATGAAAAGTCATTTCACAGTACAGGAAACACCTATGGCCAACAGACATTCGAAGATATGTTAACATCACTAGTGATGAGCAAAATGTAAATTAAGAAACACTTCACTGAAGTACCTTTTTAAACTCATTTGGCCAAAATGTGTAGATCTGACACTACTATGTGTTGGACATATGGATTCAAAGGATCTCTTATACATGTTGAAGGAAATGTACATTTTAAACCAGTTTGGCATTATCTCAAGTTGAACAGACATGCCATATAGCCTAGAAATTCCACTACCAAGTATATGCACAAGAGAAATTCTCACACATGTACAACACGAGACACAATAATGCTTACAGCAGCACTGTTTGCAAGAGCAAAACTGTGGAAACAACCCAAATGGCCATCAGTGAGAAAGTGGATAAAGTGTAGTATAGTCACACAATGAAAGCTAATGCAGCCATCAAAATAATGAACTACAGCTTCACACAACATTTTGGATGAATCTTAGCAATTTAATATTAAGTAACATAAAAATCACCAGTCATATAAAGCATAGTGTATGCATTAGCTTTTTTACATTTTTTTAAATATTCAAAACAAGGAATAAGCAATGTATTGTTATGGAGCTGGCTTACTGGCTCCAAGGTGTTTTAGTAGCTACAAGTGACAATCAGACCTGCATATTAGAAAGAGTGCTCTTGCGGTGCCCGGGTGGCTCAGTCGGTAAAGCGTCTGCCTTCTGCTCAGGTCATGATCCCGGGGTCCTGGGATCGAGCCCCGCATCGGGCTCCCTGCTCCGCGGGGAGTCTGCTTCTCCCTCTGCTTCTGCCTTTCTCTCTCTCTGTCTCTCATGAATTAAAAAAAAAAATCTTTAAAAAAAAAGAAAGAAATAAAGAGTGTTCTGGCTACCATGTAAAGAACTAACCCGGCTTGAAACAAATATGAGGCAGAGAGATTATTCAGGAAAACTGTAGATAAGTACAGTTAAAGGTGAGGAGAGGAGGACCTGAACAACAACAATAGCAGTGAGAACAGACAGGAAGGAAAGAGATCTGAAAGCTATTCAAAGAGCTATGACCAACAGGCCTTAGTTCCTAACTAGTTATAAAAGGGAAGGGAAGGGAAGAGTGGAGAATCATTCCTAAGTTTCTGGTCTGAGTGACCAGGGGGCCTAGGATCAATAACAAAGGCTGATTTTTTTTTAATATATTTTGAGTTTGAAGACACTCTGGGATGTCACTATGCATACAATTTCCTCCCTTCATGGGTAATTATAAAATCTGATCCTCTCCCTTACCTCCAATCTCCTTTATAAAGCCCTCTCTGCTGTTCTACCAACGCAATCAAATGTCATCTCTTCCTCTTTGAACCTGCATTGCACTTTACTTTCACTTATGACATTTATCTTACTCTAGCCCAGTGATTCTCAGTCTTGGCACCACTGACATTTTGGAACAGATAAGTCTTTGTTGTGTGTGGCAGTCCTTCCTGTGCACTGTAGGATGCTTTGCAGCATCCCAGGCCCCTCTTACCCGCTAGATGTCAGTAGCATTCCCAAGTTGTGGCAATCAAAACATCTCCAGACATTACCAAATATCCCCTGGGGCAAATCTTCCCTCATTGAGAACAACTGATCTAGCTTATATAATAGATAGGTGAGTACAGATAAGTGAGTACTTGTTTTATACCACTATGAAATCATAAATCCCTTAAGGCAGCAACTTTACAACCTGTCCTTTTACGTAAAATAGGTAAGTCCATTCTTACATATTAAGGCAGGTTAAGGAAAAAGTTACCTATGTCGATTTACTATTTTTAACTTATAAATATCTTCAAAAGTACTTGATTTTCCATTGACACAGACATCCCCAACCAATTAGCTCAAAGTATTAAGGATTTACATATTGTAATTACTTTTTTAAGAGAGGAAGATTTCTAGGCTGCACATTCTAGAGTCTCTTTGGGGTATAATCATTTAACAAAGTGATTTTTGGATGAAAGCCAAATTCATAAATGTTCTAGAATTGGTTAGTCTCCGTAGAGTTCAAATAAAAGTTTATGCTGCAGTTATTTTATTTCCGTCTTTGGTCACCTTAAATCCCTAATATTATACATAAAATTCTACTGAAAAAGATTGAAGTAATTAATTTAAAAGTAAAGTGACAAAAATCTGTCACAAATCATAAAAGAGTAGAGAGAATTAGCAACGTCCACAAATAGGAAAAGACTTACTTCCCTATTTGGAAAAAACAACTTTTCTTTAAAATTTTTCATATCAAAACATACCTTAGAAAATAGCCATTGTTTAATTATCCATTAGTACATTGACTGACAGTCTGTAAGTGGAATACTATCAATTTATAATTTATTTGAAACAGGAGAAATGTAAAGATTAAAATTTAAAACTTGGCCATTAGCAGACTTGAGTGCACTAGTTTTAAGTGAGACTAAACATAAACTTAGATTATTGTTATAAAACTGACTTGTACAGTTTCCTCTTATTACCTTAAATGGTTCCCTGGAGTGGAAGGTGTTCCTTTCCATAAAAGGGAAGCAGACAAAACTTTCTCTTTTTTTATTGAGATTTATTTATTTATTTGTCAGAGAGAAAGAGAGAGCGTGCGTGCACAAACGGGGGAGTGGCAGGCAGAGGGAGAAGCAGGCTCACCACTAAGCAAGGAGCCCTACGTGGGACTCAATCCCAGGACCCTGGGATCATGACCTGAGCCGAAGGCAGAGGCTTCACCGACTGAGCCACCCAGGCGTCCCAGACAAAACTTTCTGAAACTTTTCAGAGTATTACAAGGCTTCAAGAAGTACCCCCAGTACAACCAAAGTGTAACGAGAAAGAGAAAACCAAGATTTCCCCTCTTGGTCACGATGAAAATCTCTGTAGAATGAGGGTGGGCATCACACAGTTTAAGCATGCCTTAGAGTGGGCTGCTGGGGTGGGCTAGGAGAATGACATGCCCTTCTGCAAAGTTTCAGAGTGCCTTGGAAATTAAACAAATACCACCTTCCAGGGAATCAATAAGCTGTAAGTCTTCAATTATTTGTATTTGTGAAAAATATTTTTATTTGTGAAAAGTGTTCCTAACATCATCTCTTATTTTGTCAGTAAGGTTCTGGATCTTGTCCAGCTTTATGTTTTTGGTGACAAATAAGTGCTTCAGAGTTTGTATTACAAATAATCTAAATTGTGTAAGACTGATGAATCACAGACCTGTACCTCTGAAACAAATAATACATTATATGTTAAAAAAAAAAAAAGAAGATAGTAGGAAGGGAAAAATGAAGAGGGGAAATCGGAGGGGGAGACGAACCATGAGAGACAATAGACTCTGAAAAACAAACTGAGGGTTCTAGAGGGGAGGGGGGTGGGAGGATGGGTTAGCCCGGTGATGGGTACTAAGGAGGGCACGTATTGAATGGAGCACTGGGTGTTATACGCAAACAATGAATCATGGAACATTACATCAAAAACTAATGATGTAATGTGATGACTAACATAACATAATAAAATTAAATTTAAAAAAAAAACCAAATAGGGGCACCTGGGTGGCTCAGTCGTTAAGCATCTGCCTTCAGCTGAGGTCATGATCCCAGGGTCCTGGGATCGAGCCCCACATCGGGCTCCCTGCTCAGCGGGAAGCCTGCTTCTCCCTCTCCCACTCCCCCTGCTTGTGTTCCCTCTCTCGCTCTGTCTCTGTCAAATAAATAAATAAAATCTTTTAAAAAAATAAAAAGTAATTTTAAAAAAACAAATAATCTAAATCAAGATATTAAATTTTAAACTTTAAGCAGTGTGCCTATAAGCCCAATTCTAAAATATTCCAATCAGCCACTTCTGTTCTTTTACCTGTCATGTAGTATTTATAATCTTTTTCATAAAAGATATGTTCATATTTTCCAAAGCTACTAATTTAGCTGCTTACCACACAGTCCTAATTCTGTACTGTAGCTTATTCTCCATATTGGTTCCTTAAAGCATTATGCTCTATTGAGTACTTTTTTCTATGCTCATCAACTTTTTCCCCAATGACACTGCCTCATTTCTTTAAGATTAAAATTTAAGACATTAATGTCCCCAAACATCTACCTTCACTTTTACCTTAGTAAAAGTCAGGTTACTTCTCCCTTCCATGGCTAACAGCTCCCCACCCTGTTCTTGCTTCCCTTGCCTTCAAATGAAGGTCCTCTCTACTCCTCTTGGATTTGAACACTGAGCTCTCCACATGTTCCCTCCTCTCAGCCTCTCAGTATGTTTGTGAAAATACAGAGTAAACCTTCGGTTAACATCTGCCCTTAACACACATTATCATTCTCAACTCTGTATTCATACAATTTCTCTTCTGAAATTCTGCAACTTTCCCTCCTACCTAATCATAACTTGATCCCATACTGATCGTTTACCTCAAGATTCAGCAAATACCTAACTTTAAAGGAAGCTTTCTCAAACTAACTTAACTAACCCCAATAAAATTAAACCTTATGCCATAGCTTCACATCACTTACTTGTACATTTTATAAATGTATACAATTTTGAATATTGTTATATAATTCTTTTTTTTGAACTGTTTTAGTAATTTTTTAAAGTTTATTTTTTTAGTAATCTTTACACCCAATGTGGGGCTCAAACTCACGACCCTGAGATTAAGAGTCGCATGCTCTTGGGGTGCCTGGGTGGCTCCATCCATTAAGCATCCAACTCTTGATTTGGCTCAGATCATGATCTCAGGGTGGTGGGATCGAGCCCTGCGCCAGGTTCCATGCTCAGCAAGGAGTCTGCTTGAGATTCTCTCTCTCTCCAGCGTGCTCTCTCTCTCTCTCTAAAATAAATAAATCTTTTTTAATTTTGTTTTTGTTTTTGTTTTTTGTGTTTTTTTTGTTTTTTTTTAAAGATTTTTTTTTATTTATTTATTTGAGAGAGAGAGTGAGAGAGAGAAAGAGCACAAGACGGGGGAGCGGGAGAGGGAGAAGCAGACTCCCTACCGAGCAGGGAGCCCGATGCGGGACTCGATCCCGGGACTCCAGGATCATGACCTGAGCCGAAGGCAGTCGCTTAACCAACTGAGCCACCCAGGCGCCCAAATAAATCTTTTTTTTAAAAGTCACATGCTCTTTCCAACTGAGCCAGCCAGGCACCCCTGTAATTCTTTTCTAATTGTTACACATATTCCTGTACATATTCAGCTATTTAATAGACTCTTCAAGGACAATAACCAAGTCCCTTTCTTTTCTATTGGCTATAATCATGTTTCCAAAGTTGGAGTTCAATAAACGCTTGCTTAATGAATCTATTGTAAAACCATCAGAAAGAGAGGCATAAAGACTACATACACAACACAAAACACACTGCACACAAAGCAAAAATTATATAACATATTAAGTTAAATAAGCATTTTTCAGAATACATAATCTATTTATTAGCATAGTGTGTAGTTTAATAATACCTTTATTATATAGACAGACTGCATTACAATGGAAATAACACTGGAATAGTGAGTGCTAGAGTAAAAAAACCTAGGCTCTGACCCCCACTCTGCCATACACTAGCCATTTAAATTTGGGCAAATCACTTAACCTCTCACAACAATGAGTAATTACTATGTACTGTGCCAAACTCACAGGGTTATTATTAGGATACAATAGCATAATATACATGAAAGTGCTTAAAAATTTATAAAGAGCTGTAATACTTTAATGATGAACACACCCTCCAATTTAAGATAACATTTTATTTTAAAATGTGAACTTACAAAAGAAAGAAATTAAGGGGCAACGATTTATACTGTAGAAGAATTCATCACTGAATAAAATAAATCACTGTGAGGTCCAGCAACTCAAATTCAATCTAGAGCAATTAAAATATGAGTCAACTGTCAAAAATGTGCTTCACATTCGATTTTTTAGGGAGAAATTTATTACACAAAGCAAGGTAGATATTTGAATCAGTCCAAAAAATCACAATCACAAGTTCATTCCATTGAATGTACTAAAAGGGCCTTCACCTCACAACATAATCAGATGCTGCAAAGTTTATCTGGCTCCATTTTACAACCTGATAAAATGCACCATGCCCCACAGTTGAAGGGGTGAACCAGCACATGTAGGAAAAACTAGAGTTGACTCCAGGTTTACAGGAAAACATGTGATTAACCAGGACACAGCACCATCTGATGCATGTAAGAATTCCTAAATCTGTTTCACAGACCTATTGTTTATGGAATAAAGAGGTATGAAGAAGCAGAGGGAGCAGCTGCAAGTAGGCTGAGACTTATTTGTAGCGTTGGTGACAAAGTCAAATATGAAAGTTTCAGGATCTGTTTGAGTGGCTATTAGAATCATTTTCAAGCTCTCTTAGGTCAACAAATTATCAGAGTATCCAGACAGACTAAAATGTTCTAGGCAATTTCCCTTTGCCCTGCCAAGTCTACCTATAGACCATCTAAGACAGGACATTACAACAAGAGTCAGCTACTTTCCTGAAATGGATCACGAACTTTCTCATCCCTGTTCTTATGTCTTTATATAGAGGATTTTAATCAAGAAGAATCTGGAAGGCAGATATATTCAAAAAGGTCATGAGCACAAACCACCAACTGAAGATTCAAATAAATTAGCAAACTCTCCCTTTTAAATATTAATCTCCTGAAAAGGCTGCCATAATTAGCTTCAAGCTACATCCCAGCAAAAGAAGGGGAGTGAGCTGAAGAGGGGAAAAGAAACGAGGAGAGCAGGAGGGCACAAGCAGATGAAGATCACACACCAGAAATGCAAAAAAAGGTAAAAAGACACCAAAGACAACTTCACCAACAGCTACCAACCATCCATCTTCCCTCAGAGCAAGACTATTAATAGAGAAAACAAGATTTTGCTGCTACATGTTTTGGGGGCACTATTTTCTTAATGCCAAGTTATCCAACAGTATCAAATGTAAACCAGGGTTATGCATGGTAACTGAAGAAACTATAGCTTCCTGGCAATTTGCTATTCACTATAGACATGATATAATGAAAAAAAAGTCTCTGCTTCACCAAGTCTGTTAAAAAGAATATTGAACTAGATCTTGAATACATAGTTCCTAGTTTTGGTTTTGACCCTCTTGACAAGTGACTTTAGTCACTAAATTTTTATCAATGTTCGCATTCACCTAAACAGTACTTCTTGAGTACCTAAAAAATGAACTATTTTAGAGTTTCTCAGCCCTGCCTACACATTAGAATCACCTGGGAAGACTTTCTTAAAAAAAGATTCTCTTGGCCCCTGAGATTCTGATTTAATTGGTCTGGGGTAGGGCCCAGGCATACGTTTTTAAAAAACACTCCCTTGCGATTTTAACGTGCAGCCCAGGTGAAGAACCCCAGGTCTGTTTTGTCTTATGTGTATGTGAGGAACAGCAAAATAATGCAAAAAGCCCTCCCTGCTTCCTTTCAAATCTATCAATTTTCCCTTCTTATCCAATTTAGTTTTACCCCAGATTCTCACCACCTCACACCTAGATTAACAGAATACCTTCCTACCTATTTTCCCTTCCACCAGTCTCTTCCCAACCCAATAAAACATTATATGCTTGCCTAACTCATCAGTTTGGTTCTGAAACATTATCCCACTGAGAGTCATTTTAAGTATAACAATACCAACAAACAGAACTGGTTTCATCAGAGGATACCGTATGTTTACAGATGTGTATGTATGTGTGTGTACGCGTATGTATGTATTATCTGAAACATGCTCTATTTTTCTTCAGTTCCAGTGTACCCACCTTCATTTATACATAATGAATACTAGTCTCTTTACATACAAAAATATTGCCCCTAAATTGTTCACGACTGAATTTTGTCAAAAATGAATGGCAAATGAATCACTCACGAATATGTCATTTAAATTTTGAACTGTTTCCACAAGGAAACACACATTCAACTAAAAAAAAAAAAGTAAAATGAGGTGGAATCGTCTCAAAAATCCTGTGTTACTGTAGACACTGATAAAGTTTATGACAAAAGAATGCTTAACAAGAACAAATATGGCTCTGCTTTGTGTTAAAGCTTGCCTCAGAAAAAACAAAACAAAACAAAACTGAAGGCTTAAAAGCCGTAGGTTATAACCATATAAGATGATATTCAAGTTTATGAAAAATATTATCAAGTACAATATAAGCAATATATAATGAGAAGGCTGAACAACTATATGACTTATTCCCTGCCCTTAAGGAGCTCTCCAGCTTCTCAGGGACAGCATGACACAAACATAACAAAGAAAATAAAGCCAGCCCTAGCAAGTAAGTGGTAAAGGTAGTAAAGTACCGTTAAGAACTCAAAAACAGGAGACTGCTATGGACTAAGGGAGTTAGAGACAGCTTCCTGGAAAAGCTGGGGCTTGAACAAAATTAAATAGATGGAGTAAAGAGAAAAATCCCAAGCATGTGGGTGACCTTCTACAAAGATGAGGCAGAAATTCATTATATATATTTGAGGGACAGGGAGTTAACCTAGTTGGAACAGAGGGTTCTATGTAGGAGTGTTTGGGGTGGTAAGGTTGCAATAATAAACTGGAGCTGTACAGTGAAAGCCCTGAATGCCAGGCCAGGATGCTCAAACTTAGTCCTACAGATATATCCTTTACAGGTTATAAAGCACAATAAGCAAAACAACATATGCTCATAATGATGCAGTATGAAACCATTTTTCCTGAAGCCTTTAAAGAACATACCAAGTCCTATAATATTTTGCCAATATATTCATAAATATGTGAACATATTGTTTAGGAAATCTGTTCAGAGTGAAGGAGTAAATACTCGAACATGCTTTCCAAAATACAACATCAGTGATCGATTACGCATTCATAGTTCTTAGGATAATTCCTAAGAGAATAATTGAGTGGAAGGCTTCAATTTTTAGGCTTTCCTCCTCTCCCCACCCTCCTCCCAACACATACCTAAATTTAATATCCAGAAACTGAATGCACTGAAATAGTGTTATTCTGAAAATAAGAGGCCTTTATTACTTCTCATTATAGGTGATTCTACTTACTGTACTGTTCCAAAATTACTACACCTATCAAAATAATTTTGTCCATGATTTCTTTCAGCAAAGCAAATATAAAAGATAACAAATGCAAAGATTATGAAAAGCAAAAAACCCTTTCATCAAATGGAAACGTATTTAAAATAATCCGCATTGGTTTATAAGGCAGAGGGGAAAGAGAGTATGTTCATAACAAAAAATGCCATCCACAACAAAGAGTACCAGAGAGTATAGGAAGAACGCTACAATAGCCAATTTCTCAACCAAAATGATAAGCCATTAGCCCACAACTCCCTAAAGAATAGAGTTAATTCTGTTTCTCAAAAATGCCTTCAAATTTTTTGGCTATTTCTGCTATAAAAATTAGGACTCTAACATAACTCAAAACAAGGATCCTTGCCCCTAGTATACCAGACATGTTAGTGATTGATTGATTTCATTTGCCACAGCAACAAATACTAATTTAACCACCACTACCTTCTCAACACCAGGAAGATGAAAAATCTGTCTTTAAACGCATACGTGACCAGAAGGCAAGAATATTCTGGGATGATTAAAACACACACACAAAATAACACATAAAAACCGTGGCAATGCTGCGGCTGCACGATGAAAAGGAATATGCCTTTCTTCCAGGCATGTATGCCTTTAAAGAATATGTGTAGATTGTAATTTTACGTATTGTCTCCCCCCCCCACCCCCCTCCGAGAAAGATGAGAACATCCAGGAGAGTTGGAAGAAGTGCATTAAGGAAGGTGTCAGTACCTCCCTCCCTACTCCTTACTGGGGAAACTCGCTTTAACAATACTGCTCTTTCACCCCTCACATCCCGCCGGGTTTCCATACATCTTTCAGTCAACAACCCTCCCCCCCCCCCGGCCCCCACCACCACCATTCCCTTCTCTCCCCCTCACATTCACGAGAAAAGGCTGCTCCGACTTTGTCAGTCTCGCCGCCCCCGCGAACCCGCCCAGACCAGCAGTCCAACAACGCAGCCACGCAGCCACCCGCACCCCCCACCTCCTCCTTCGGAGCCCAGCTTCCCCTCCCCCCCACCCCGTCCCGTCACCTGCTTGGGTGGTGTCCGTCAGGTCGTAGCCGCTGCCGGGGAAGTCTCGGAGTTTCCTGCCACTGAGGCTCAGGATGCCGGAGTTGCCCGCCTCCTCCAGGGCCCGGTCCAGGCTCCTCACCGTGTGTTGAGGCTGCAGGCTCCCCGGGTTCCACTGCGGCCCGTTGGGGAACGGCTGACCGAAAAGAGTCGGTACCGGGATGGGCACCACCAGGGTCCCGCCGCCGCCGCCGCCTCCCCCTCCGGCTCCGCCACCTCCCCCTCCGGCTGCGCTACCGCCACCGCTACTTCCACCTCCACCACAACCGCCGCCCCCACTGTTAACACCACCTCCCTGACTCGCCGCCATGTTCCTGGGAGAGAGAATAGCCCCCGACAATACTCTCAGCTTGTGCCGCGAGTGTAGGGGGTTCTTAGGACGCATGCCCCGGACGGGGGGGGGGGAGGGGGGGGCGAGGTAGAGGGTGGGAAGGAACCAGGGGGCGGGCTGGGAGGAGGTGTTGGGTAGAGAAGAGACGGTGTTCCAACGTGCAGAACGGTCACTTTAAGAAATGTGTGATCGGAGGAAGGATGCTAAGTCTCGGTTCCGCTGCTTTGGGTACCAAAATCTTGCGAAGCGACACCAGCTTAACTACAGGTCATTTAGCGGTCTGTCCCCAGATCTGTAAATTGCTTCACCTTTCTCGCTCTACAAAACAAAGGCAAATATATTAGGTAGGGGTGAAGGGATTCGTTTCAGAATATATTGAAACGGCATTTAGAAGGACTATCAGCCACCTTATTGAAACGCTTACCGCAAATGCCTCAGGAATTGTTTACCAGTGTTGACACGGAGAGAAACGGTGGAGGGTTATTTGGGGAGGGAAACTGGTGCAGAATTGAGTTTTAAGCATATATGAATTTTGCCATAATTTAGAATTCCAAAATAGGAAAATCCTTTTTAAATGTTTTCAAGGAAGCCTCTCGTTTCAGTATGTGTGGGTCTCAGCCAAACTGCTGCCTTCCAAAACTTGGAAAAGTTCTCTGCATTCTGTTCTAGCACTCTTTGAAGTTGTGCCAAGATCTCCAAAATATCTCAGGTTTCTTCTCATCATGTCAGTATGGCTGATGGAAAACTCTTTGATCATTACGCAACCTTAAAGTTTATTTTCGAAATAAAGGTTTTGGTTTTAGGTGGAACTCTGTAGGTTTAACACTGGGGGTAATAAGCTAATCAATCTTCTACTTTAGGAGGTCATTTTTAGAACCTGAACCCAACCATTCAGGCCACTGTTAACCCTTCTACCCCCATTCAGAATACTCAAAACTTTTTCACTGATACTAAAGTGACCCCCCCAAAAAAGAAAAAAAACCATCAGAATATTTGGGCATATTCAATCATCATCAATTTGAATATCCAATGCATCTCTTTTACATCCATTTCAATTTGAGCAATCTGCCAACAATCTCATTTTCTTAGAGAAATCACAAAAGTTAATTTGCCATTGGCTCTACTTTGGGGAAGAATGCAAGAAAAAAAATTGTGGCTATCCCTACAGGTTAATTAAAATGATTATGTTGCAAGAAATTACATTTGCCATATGCATGACCCACAGAAGGAACAGAACTGAGAATCAGACTCTACAATGAATTAGCTAGTGAAATCGAAGTATTTAAACCCACTGGTGGGGCGCCTGGGTGGCTCAGTCGTTGGGCATCTGCCTTTGGCTCAGGTCGTGATCCCAGGGTCCTGGGATCGAGTCCCACATCGGGCTCCCTGCTCGGCGGGAAGCCTGCTTCTCCCTCTCCCACTCCCCCTGCTTGTGTTCCTGCTCTCACTCTTTCTCTCTCTGTCAAATAAATAAATAAAATCTTTAAAAAATATATAAAAAAATAAAATAAAAATAAATAAACCCACTGGTGTCAGAAAGAAATGCTGTACCTTATATCTCATCTTTATATCACAAATCAAATCTCAAAGTATTGATATTAAATAAAATTAATTAAATAAAATAAAATCTCAAAGTATTGAGATCGAATAAAATTCTCAAAGTATTAATTGAGAACTTCCAGAATCAAGAAGGGGAGAGGAGAAACTAAATTCATTAGTTAGAGAAAAGATTAAGAAAGGAACTATTTTAATAATAATTAGCCAATAAGAATTTTGGCATTATTTAAAACAATGTATTAGACTCCAGGAAAAATATGCCCTCAGGATACCTGTCAAGTGAAAAAGGCTGTACAACCAAATTTAAGAGTAAAGTAACCTTTCAAAGAATTAAAAGATAATCTAAATACAAAAAACAGGAAGCCTGCACAGTAGGTTAGGTATACGTGAAAATCAGACAAAATAACACATTCTAGAGCTCTTTCACAAGAACACCAAGGTCATAGGAGTATTAAAAGATAAACTGCGGTATATTTTAAAATTTTAAGAACTGATTTGAGCATTTATCAATTTAAATTAGGCAATGCCAAACCAGAAGTGGCCAGGAGTGCTCTGCCAACAGGAACCAGGGAAAAGGCAAGTAGAAAAAATGGGGAAGCAAAGAAAGGAAATTATCTGATTGGCTATAACTTAAAGCTAGTTGGCTGTTTGTGATTGGTTGTCCTTAGCATTTTGATTTCATAACCTTGAGATATTTATAGGCTTAGGTTTTGGTATGCTTAAGTAAGTTGCCTTAGCAATAGAGCCGCCTCAGTCTAATGGCCCTCTTGTTTCGTTAATTTAACAGGAGGTAAAAAGTTTAGAAGAGTATGAAATTGAGAAATTTGTTCCAACCGCCTGACTGTAATACTCAAAAAAGTGTCTTAAAATCTCTGTGTGTCGGTTTCCTCGTAAGTAACACTAGAAAATAACAAGAAGAAGAAAAAGAATATTTAAAATAGTGCTTACTAAAAAAATAAAATAAAATAGTGTTTACTGTTTACCAGGGACTGTTGTAATTGCTTTGCATATACTAAGTCATTCAATCCTCATAACAACCCTGTAAAATAAGTACTATTATTCTTCCATTTTTTTTTTTTTTTAAAGATTTTATTTATTTATTTGAGCCAGAGAGAATGAGAGAGAGAGAGAGAGAGAGAGAGAGAGCGAGAGCGTAGGGTCAGAGGGAGAAGCAGGCTCCCTGCCGAGCAGGGAGCCCGATGCGGGACTCGATCCAGGGACTCCAGGATCATGACCTGAGCCGAAGGCAGTCGCTTAACCAACTGAGCCACCCAGGCGCCCCCCATTTTATAGATGAGGAAAAATAGTATATAGTTCACATAGGATTGTTCTAAGAATAAATAAGATCACATATGAGCTATTACTTTGTGCCAAGAAACTATTCTCTGCAAGGAATTGTATAGCATTAGGTACTCAATAAATGTTAATCTCTTTATTATACCCTTGCCCCTCTCATAAAAGAAAACTAAATAATAAGAAATATACAAATAGAGGAAGAAGTCAAGGGAAAAATCAGGTAATTTCTTGATAATTGTGCACAAAAAGAGATTTGACATATTGCATGAATTTTTTTGCATCAGTCTACACTAGAGGATATTTCACAGTGATTACCACTTCGATGTTATTTCTGATCTCGATATGTTGGTAATTGGTTAAATTACAGTCAGTACTCAGCATTATCCAAGCCAAACTTAGAAAACGAATGTTGATAAATCACCAAGACTACATGACATATATCAAAGATTACAGAAGGAAAACAAGGGGTTTTGAACAAAACATGCACCCTCTATTAAATAAAGTGCTGGCAAATGACAACGGTTATTTGTATTCAAAAGAACTCTAAAGGGGACTTTTGAAATTCCAGGCCAGTTTATAATCACGGCTATCCCAAGCAAATAGTTAGATACCCAACATCTCTAAATAACATAAAGGAGGAAAAGCACAGTCCAAAACTCCAAATTCTTCTATTGGGAGAGCAAGGTTATTGGAATAGACTACACGATGTTCTTACCGGTCTGTAAATAAATCAAAAGTGAGATATGTTTTATCTCAGGCTCTAGAGCAAGTCAACGAACCAGGGGAATAAATAGATCAAACTATAGTGTGAACTTTTTTTTTTCCGTCCTGGTTAGAATCCAGGAAAGAGCCATGGGAGTCTCTGCAGTTTGTTCCCTTAAAACATCAGCTCAATTAAATGCTAAATTCAGGGAGGGGGGTGGCTGGCTGTCTGGTTCAGTCCATAGAGCATGCTACTCTTGATCTCAGGGTCGTGAGTTCAAGCCCGTGTTGGGCATAGAGCTTACTTAAAATAAATAAATAAATTCAGGTGGGTGGGGGGGGCGCCTGGGTGGCTCAGTGGGTTGGGTGTCTGTCTTCGGCTCAGGTCATGATCCCAGGGTCCTGGGATCAAGCCCCTCATCAGGCTCCCTGCTCAGCCAGGAGCCTGCTTCTCCCTCTCTCACTCCCCCTGCTTGTGTTCCCTCTCTAGCTGTCTCTCTCTGTGTGTCAAATAAATAAATAAAATCTTAAAAAAAAAAAAATTTAGGGGGAAAAATAAGAAATGGTGGGTATATCAAGATATATATCAGAAACCCTAAAAAAACTATTTTTTAAATCAACAAGGATATATATATTTTTTTAAAGATTTTATTTTTAAGTAATCTCTATACCTAATGTGGGGCTCGAACTTATAGCCCCAAGATCAAGAGTCACGTGCTCTACTGACTAAGCCAGCCAGGTGCCCCTGCAAAAGCTGTTAATATACCCCATGCTGAACTATTTCACAGCTGCCGCTAGAATGAGATGTGCAGCTCTGCTCACTCCAATCTCAGCACAACTCCTGAATTAGAGAAAACCCTGAGAAGTACACCTAAAATGATTAAAGAAACTCACTTGGCCTTCCTCTCTCTAGTAACTTGATCTTCAGTCCCTTCCAAAATCCCTGTTCTGGTATGGGACCTTCAGCGGACTATACATTAACTTATTTTATCATAATTTATAGCACACTATTTACAACATCCCTGATCCTCCTATGCCTGTCTGTCTTTGCTTCTACCCTTGCAGATAAACCCCTTGCATTGCTTTAACCAGTCTTAACAAACTCACTAATCGCAAAGTTAGTATTTATTAACTCAGAAGAAATTATCAACGATGTATCAACTGTATCAACGATCACTATTACTTAAAAGAAGCTATTACGTACCTAGTTTTCAGTGCTGACATCAGCAAGCACTATTACAGTCTATCTTGGTTAGAATCCCTGCTATGACACTTACAAGATATGAGATAGGCAAGTCTTACCTCTCAAAGTTTCGATTCCTCATCTATAGATCAGAAATCATAACACTATTAGCTATTTCATAGGATTGTACTGAGGATTACATGAGATAATTACATAAAACATCTACCATATTATAAAGGTTACTATTATCTCTTTTCTAGGTTCACTTTGTCAACAGAACACTGAGCTGAGTGAACCATGAATTATCAGCGTGGCACTTCTTAAATTCTTTTGTATTACTGTGCCGCCAGCGCTAGCCAACATTTTCCTCTGTGTTGCTGTTGAGGTTCCATCCTTGTTAACTCCTCCCACACGTCCGCCTCTCCTAACTTTTGTGTTATCACTATGAGCCCATCACCTGATTCAAATTCCTGTTTAATGTCTCTAATGCAATTCCAGATTTTGACCTCTGTGTTTCTAGTATGTTAACCTGATATCATGAAATCCATTTAAATATCTGTTCCAAATCCTCCATAAAAATATATCTTAAAATAGGGCACCGGGCTGGCTCATTGAGTAGAGCATGTGACTCTTGATCTTGATCCTGGGGTCCTGAGTTCGAGCCCCACCTTGGGGGTAGAGTTTACTTAAAAACAAAACAAAAGGGGCGCCTGGGTGGCTCAGTCGTTAAGCATCTGCCTTTGGCTTGGGTCATGATTCCAGGGTCCTGGGATCGAGCTCCGCTTGGCAGGGAGCCTGCTTCTCCCTCTCCCTCTGCCTGCTGCTTCCCCTGCTTGTACACTCTCTGTGTCAAATAAATAAATAAAATCTTTTAAAAAATAGAATAGAAGGGTGTAATGAAATGATGAAGAATCAAGTTGGGCATCTACCAAAGTCTAATTATAGTTGTTCACCTTAAAATTTGGTTCAAATCTTCATTAGTACATGTAGCATTTAATGCATGTGAAGTATGCCTGGTTTACAGGTTTACGTTTTTTGTTTCTCTCTCTCAATAAAATAAACATATGACATAGATCTCCTGGGACTGCGACTGAGGTTTCACCTGGTGGCAGTGTACTCAAATTATGAGTATTTTGTTGTTGTTGTTTGGGGTTTTTTTTTTTGTTTTATTTGTTTTTGGCTTGATGATAAAATTCCTTTTAAAGACTGTATCTATAAACCTAAAGCTCCAGGGGCCCCTGGCTGGCTTGGTTGGTGGAGCATGTGACACTTGACCTCAGGATTGTGAGTTCGAGCACCACACTGGGTATAGAGATTACTTGAAGAAAAATAAAAGTCTTATAAACCTAAAGCTCTAAAGTGGTAACTGGGTCACACATGACTCTAAAATCCAGTTTTTCCTCTCTATGTGGCAACAAGACTATTTCTTCTTGACTACAGTCATAATCATGACCCCAATTAGCCTATTTGCAGGTTGTCAGAAGGAAGGGTCAGAGCTGTGTTCCATAAACAAGGGAGTGTGTGATCAAATGTTGCAGGATATTTTAGATGTGTTTTGTTTTGGTGAGGAGGTCAGAAATGTCACTTTTCACTTACCTTATAGGTTTAGGTTGGGCAATGTTAACCCTTAAGAGCTATTTATTTCTGCTTAAGTACTTTATCTACAATTATGATATGATTCCACAAAGTAAGAGAAAATATATTGGCTGTGATGACCTCATGTCTTACACTTCCTGGCTTTAACACGTGCAGTTAATGTAGGAAACTAACATGCTTTCCCACTCTTTTGTGGTTTTAAAAGTCTCTTTATTGAAATAGCTAGACATAGTCATTCATTAATGGAGTAGATAATTCTAAGGTACTAATTACTAAACAACTAGGTTATCCTTGATGACTTAATCGACTTCTTCCATTTTGTACATCCTAAATACTCCTTAATAAAATCTTCACCTTAAATACCTCTACCTAGATTAAAATCTTTTTCTCCAGGGCACATTCATAGAGTACCAGAGGACTTTAAAATTTTCTTAATTGGCAATGGCTTCTCCTACTGGCCATAAGCAATAGGCTTTTGTTTTGTTTTGTTTTTATTTTTTATTTTTTTTTAAGATTTTATTTATTTATTTGACAGAGAGAGACACAGAGAGAGAGGGAACACAAGCAGGGGGAGTGGGAGAGGGAGAAGCAGGCTTCCCGCCAAGCAGGGAGCCCGATGCGGGGCTTGATCCCAGGACCCTGGGATCATGACCTGAGCCGAAAGCAGATGCTTAATGACTGAGCCACCCAGGCGCCCCTTGTTTTGTTTTTAAAGATTTATGGATTTATTTGAGAGAGAGAGAGTGAGCACATGTGCTTGAGTGCAAGTGGGGACAGGAGTTAGAGGGAGAGAATCTCAAGCGGACTCCCTCCCTGTTGAGCACAGAGCCCTGAGCACAGAGCCCAACCCGGGGCTCGATCTCACAACCCCAAGATCATGACCTGAGCTGAAACCAAGAGTCAGACGCTTAAACCGACTGAGCCACCCAGGCACCCCAAGCAATAGCTTTTTGATAGGTTGGCAAAACTAAAGACATGAACGCACCATACTGTCTGACTAGTAACATCATCTCTACCACGAAAACCTTAATTCAAGTCACTATTTTCTCTGGACTACTACAGTAGCCTACTAACTGGCCTTTCCACTTCTACTCCTCTACAGCTTAATAATCATGTGGCCTTGGGCAAGCACCTTAGCCTCTTTGTGCCTCTTTTGTCTCATCTGAAAAATAGGTATGGTAATCCTACCTACCTTACAGGGATATTGTGAGGGTTTGAATTATTTAATATATGTAGAGCACCTAGAAGAGTATCTAGCACATGGTAAGTACTCGAAGAACATTTGCTAGTATAATTGTCATTATCATTAACATACTCTGCTTGCTAGTACTATCTAGTAAATTATCTCTTTTAATTACACAAGAGTCCTGTGGAGTGGGCATTATCATTATCCCCATTTTGTAAGTGAGGAAACTGGTTCCGAGAAATTAAGGAACTTATCCAAGGTCTCAGTTGAAATATGGCAAAGTAAAAATTTGAACAGAAGCGTGGTTGACTCCTAACCGTAGGCTTTTAACCACTGTAACTTCTGGCAGTAATATATCTGGATTAGTGTCCTTTCTTAGTCCAAAAAATCTTGGCTGCTTAACTCCTTCCAAGTTATCTCCATATAACAGTGATTACCAGTTGTTAAGTACTGCCTGGTTAACTTACATAAAATCATTAAGTTTATTCATTAACAACTTCCATCGTGTTTTAAATCAACTACTTTCTTATATGGACTTATATTGACTGTTTTCTTTTTTGAAATACCATAAACCCAAGATTATCACAATGGCCTTTTTAAAGGTTTTGTTATTATTATTATTATTATTATTGTGAAAATTTACCCATAGCCACAGTTCACAAAGACAACCAAAGGTGTATATTTGGTGATAATATTTTTATAGATTTGTTTCCAGGTTTTCCTGTGGCATAAATTTTTATTTTATTTATTAGTTATGATATATACAAATATTTATAATTTATTTTAGAAATTCATATAAGAATTTTTTCTTTATTATTACATACTCTTTATAGATATTACTTTCAAAGTTTACTTATTTATTTATTTAAGCAATCTCCACATCCAACGTGGGGCTCAAACTCATAACCCTGAGATCAAGAGCTGCTTGCTCTTCTGACTGATCCAGCCAGAGATTGATCCTCTTTACAGATATTATAACTATATACTGCGTATTATCTATTTCTCTATATTACATAACCATGTATTACTTGATCTGTACATCTGTTATTGCATATTTAGGTTCTTACCAATAATCCTTTATTATGCATAACCTTGCTTTTAAGATTATTATTAATAAAGCACTTTTCTTATTTATTGTTTCCTTACCCTAAATTTCAAGAAACTCAGTTACTCAATTGTAGGGTAAAAATATTTTAAGTCTCTTAATAAATGTTGCCAAGTTCTTTCCCAAAAGGTTTGAACCTATTTACATTGTCAGTGGCAACATAAGTAAGAGTATTGGGAATGTTCAGTCTTTAAGTATCTTTACTATATTATATATGGCAAAAAAAAAAAAAAAGAGTGTGGTTCTTATGCTTTAGGCCAACATAGCTTAAAGGGACCAGATTTATTGTCTTATCTGAAATAATCAAAAACTTGGACAAAGTATATGAAACTATAGTTTTCAAGACACTGAATATCAGTCAACAAAAACAGTAATCCATGAGGTATGAGACACAAATGAAGTGAGACCTGCAAATGCTCAATTTTATTGCTCTGAGAGAACTTCCAGAAACTTCCTCAACTGGAATAAAGAATATCTATGAAACACCTACAACTAATAAACTTGATGATGAAAAACTGCTTTCTCTCTAAGATCAAGAAGAAGACAAGGAGGTCCACTCTCACCAACTCATTGAACATTGTACTAAAGTTTCCAGACACAATAAGAAGGCAAGGAAAGAAGGAAAGAAAGGGAGAGAGAAAGAAAGAAAGCAAGAAAGCAAGAAAGAAAAGAAAGCAAGAAAGAAAAAAAAGCAAGAAAGCAAGCAAGAAAGAAAGAGAGAAAGAGAGAGAAAGGAAGGAGAGATCAAAGGGGGAAAGGAAGATAAGAGGGTGGGGGGCATGGGGAGAGGGAAGAAAGGAGGGAGGGAGGGAGTGAGGGTGAGAGGGAGAGATTGAGGCAAGAGGAAGGGAGTGAGGGTGAGAGGGAGAGTTTGAGGCAGGCAAGCATCTAGATTGGAAAGGAGTCTTTATTCACAGATGATATGATCATCCATGCAGAAAATCCAATGGAATCTACAAAAGAGCTATAAAAACGAATAAACGAGTTTGACACAGTTGCAGAATAGAAAATCTGACAAAGATGTGAAATACCTGTACACTGAAAGCTACAAACCATTGCTAAAAGAGATGAAATAAGTCATAAATGGAGATGATATATAGATAGATATAGAGAGATAGATATCATCTTCAAGGGTAGGAAGACAATATTTTTATGATGTCAGTTCTCCCCAAAGCCTCAGAAGGCATTTTTGTAGAAAATGGCAAGCTAATTGTCAAATTCATATGAAAATGCAAAGGATCTAGAATAGTGAACACAATTTGCAAAAAGAAGAACAAAGTCGGAAGACTAAGAATACCAAAATTCAAGACGAAGCTACACTAATCAAAACAGTGAGGTACTGGCTTAAAAATATAGAAATAGGGGCACCTGGGTGGCACCTGGAAGCGTCTGCCTTCGGCTCAGGTCATGATCTCAGGGTCCTGGGATTGAGCCCGACTTCGGACTCCCTGCTCAGCAGGGAGTCTGCTTCTCCCTGTCACTCTCCTTCTGTGCTTTCCCCCTCTCTGTCTCTCAAATAAATAAATAAAATCTTTAAAAAATAAAAATAAGGGGCGCCTGGGTGGCTCAGTTGGTTAAGCGACTGCCTTCGGCTCTGGTCGTGATCCTGGGGTCCTGGGATCTAGCCCGGCATCAGGCTCCCTGCTCCGCGGGAAGCCTGCTTCTCCCTCTCCCACTCCCCCTACTTGTGTTCCCCCTCACGCTGTCTCTCTCTCTCTCTCTGTCAATTAAATAAATAAATAAAATCTTTAAAAAATAAAAATAGAGAAATTGATCAATGGCACAGAATAGGAAGTCCAGAAATAAACCCATACATAATGGACAAATGACATTTGACAGAGGTATAAAGGCAAATAAGGGGCGCCTGGGTGGCTTAGTCAATTAAGCATCCGACTCTTGATTTCAGCTCAGGTTATGATCTCAGGGTCATGAGATTGAGCCCTGTGTCTGGCTCCACACTCAGCAGAGAGTCTGCTCTAGATTCTTTCTCTCTCCTTCTCCCTCTACCCCTCCGCCCCACCTGCTCACATTCTCAAGCGTGCGCGCTATCTCCCTGTAAAACAAATAAATCTTTTTTAAAAAGTAAAAATAGGGGCGCCTGGGTGGCTCAGTCGTTAAGCATCTGCCTTCGGCTCGGGTCATGATCCCAGGGTCCTGGGATCGAGCCCCACATCGGGCTCCCTGCTCAGCAGGAAGCCTGCTTCTCCCTCTCCCACTCCCCCTGCTTGTGTCCCCTCTCCTGCTGTGTCTCTCTCTGTCAAATAAATAAATCAAATCTTTAAAAAAATAAAAAATAAAAAAATAAAAAGTAAAAATAAAGGCAAATAAGTGGAAAAAAGATAGTTACAACAAATGCTGCTAGCACAATTAAATATTCATATGCAAAAAGGACAAACATAGATCCATACCTCACATCACATGCAAACACAAACCAACAGTGCATCATAGACTTAAACGTAAAACGTAAAACCTAAAATAAAACATAGGAGGAAATATTTGTGGCCTTGATTTTAGGCAAAGATTTCTTAAATATGACACTAATAACACAATCCATAAAAAATTGACAGATTTGACTTTATCAAAATTACAAATATCTGCTCTTTGAAAGACAAAAATTCTTGTTAAGGGAATGAAAAGGCAAAGGACAGAATGAGAGATTGTTATATTCACTATGTTAATCATGAGTGATGGTTGCATGCGTGTATACCATATGTCCAAACTTATCAAACTGTACACTTTCAGTATGTGTAGTTCATTGTATGTCAATAATACCTCTATAAAAAGGTTAAAATTGGTCAATATTCATTGTAAAATGAACATGGAAAAGATTGTTTAAGATTAAAAGCTCAGTAAAATAAAAATAAAAAAATAGTAAAATGTTTTAATAGCATTTAATAGAAAATTGATCGAAGAATTAAACTGGGTTAGTTGAATTCACTCTTAATATGCTTTCTCAACAAAAACAGTCAGTGAAATATAATTCTGAATCAAATGTTTGTACATATAAGCAAGAAATCAACATGTTCAGGGCACCTGGGCTGGCTCAGTCGGTGGAGCATGCAACTCTTGATCTCAGGGTTGTGAGTTGAAGCCCCATGTTGGGCATGGAGCCTACTTAAAAAGAAAGAAAGAAAGAAATCAACAAGCTCTTAGAGTTCAAATATATACAGTATCAAAATGGGTCAAAATATTAGAATACAAATGGTCTAGACCCAATTGGGACAACTGAAGTAATATTGAATCATATCCCATTGATGAATTTATAAGGTAGTTGAAGAAATAAGACTTGCACATAATACACAGTTAAATAATAGTTAAATTATCTATATGGTATATGTTTCCATTTATAACTGTAATGGGAAATCAAAGAACTAAGAAAGTTAAGGAAATCTTCATGGCAGGGCTGGAATTTTATTTGAGCCTCAAAGGACAATGGGACAGACAAAGCAGATAGAATATGACACCTCAGGAAGTGACAGAGACAGAAATGAACATGTAATATTTTAGGGACAGTATGCAGCATGGCCTAACCAGAGCATAGGGGGCATGTTAGAAGGAATGAAAGATAAGCTTGCACAGGTAGGATGGAACTGGACTATAAAAGGTCTTCAGGTCAGAAAGAAATGTTTTGATTGGATTCATGAGGCAGATCTCTCCAAGAGGACATGATATCGTTATACTTGATGAGTTTAAGCAGGGAAAAACTGGAGTGGAAGAGATTCACTGTTATGGAAGACTAAGGTAGTAGTATTAGAAATGTTTAGGAGACAAATTTAAGAGATTTTATAGGAGGGCTCAACAAGACTTGGAGACAGATTAGACATTTATTTCCACCACATCATTAGTTCTATTCCTTGTTTCCTTGATATTTGATTGATATCTAGTGGGGTTTTTTTAAAGATTTTATTTATTTATTTGACAGAGAGAGAGAGCACAAGCAGGGGGAGTGGCAGGCAAGGGAAAAAGAGAAACCAGTCCAACGTGGGGCTGGATCCCAGGACCCCGAGATCATGACCTGAGACAAAGGCAGACACTTACCTGACTGAGCCACCTAGGTGCCCCCCCATCTCCTGGACTATTACAGCATGCTCCTAACTAGTCTCTCTCCTTCTGGTCTTGCCTCTCTCTGGTCCTTTCTATTCTCCACACTGCTGCCAGAGTGACTTAAAAAAATGGTCACTTACCAGCTCCCCTATTGCTTACAGAAGAAAGTTCAGCGGCCTTAGCATAGCATACAGGGCCTTTCATGATTTGGCTCCTGCCTATTTCTCCAGTTTCATCTCTCATCCCTATTTCTCCAGGTTCATCTCTCATCCCCCACTTGCTTTGTACTTTATGCTCTAGTCTAGTCATACTAAATTACTTACATTTCCCACCACATACCATGCTATTCCTCTTGACTGAAATGAACTCCCCAAACTCTTTCCTCTGGGTAACTCCTACTCATCTTTCAGGATTCAGTTTAGGCATCGCTTTTCCACAAAGCCTTTCTTTAACTTCTCATCACCTGGCTTCCCTCCAGTTCACTTTGTTCTCAGAAGACTCTGGGCTTATCTCTATTACATTAGTTGTTACAATATATTATCACCTTTTTGTCTTGTTACCTCCCCCTCAGATGTGAACTCCTAAAAGGCAGGGACCATGTCAAATCCATATTTGTGTTCTGGCACATAGATGCTCAAAAATATTTGTTCTATGAATAGAGGAATGCAAAGGTGACTATCACAGAAGCCTCATGATCAACACCTTATATTTGGCTCTTGGCTACCACTTAAAAGAGTCTGATTCCAACCCCTTTTGAGGTATACATATAGGCCTGTGAGAATTGAAATAATTTAATCCTAACATCTGCAATAGAATGATCCTTTTTTTTTTTTTTTTTTTTTTTAGACTCACATTCTGAACTTGCCTCTTTCCATGTCACCGTTAGGATCGTCTCTCTATCCTTGCATTCACCACAAAGCAGCCATGTTTCAAAGTTTTGTTACTTGCAATCCTAAATCCCTTTCAGGTTTACCATTCCACCTGAATACACTAACAACTAATTTCACTCAATGTGACAGTTCCCCCCTGATTTCTGGGAGCCTCAGACTCCGGCCTTGTGAGCAACTAAATTCCACTGCTTACTGCCCTACGGCCAAATCCAAGAAAGGTTTTCTGGCTCATAAATTTTTCCTGCTGTTTGTAGTAGAGGGCACAGAGCCTGGGTGTCATAACAGAAAGTGCTAATCTGTACACCGGGTGTACTGAAGCATGTAAAGCCAATTCATAACATTCTATGACACTTTTATGAGCTTAAAAGCATCTTGCCAGACCTATTCAAATTGTACGCATGTGGGAGAATAGTGCTCATAGCTATTTTTAGAGTTTTAGATCATCTTTTACAAATATGCCAAGGTACCCTCGTTAGAGGGTAGTCTGTTAGAGATCAAAAATGTTTCCAAAGACATGTGCCAAGGTTCCAACTCGTTCTGATGTGGCAGGGCTGATTACAGAATGCTGATTCTTATTGTGGGTTAAGAGGATGGACAGCAGGTCTACCACCTTTCTAATAAGAGGCAAAGCAGATTGTTAATCGGCTGACTCTGGAGAGAGGATCAGTAGGTGACAGGGAGCAGCAGTTCTTGCAAATAGCTGGCAGCGGGAAATCTCAGGGGCTGTGGGAGAGGGGAACTGGAGTTACTGAGAAGTCTGTGTGCCACCTTTAGTGCAAATACTATATATTGCTACCCCTCTTCAGGATATGCATTTATCTACTGTCATCTCATCCTATTCCCTCTTTCTTTCTTATCTGTGACCTCTGGCCATCCATTCCCTGTGATTCATTCCTGCCCTAACAGGTTTTAGTTAAAAACAAAATCACAGTCAATAATGTGACACATCTACTAAAATTGGTGACACAATTGTGTACAGTTTCAGTAGAAGTACATAAATCAGGTTAAAGGAGATAATATCTTCACTCTCTTAAAAGTTTTTTTAATTTTTATTTTATTTTATTTTTTAAAGATTTTATTTATTTATTTGTCAGAAAGAGAGAGAGAGCTCAAGCAGGGGAAGCTACAGGTAGGGGGAGAAGCAGGCTCCCCGCTGAGCAAGGACCCCGATGTGGGACTCCATCCCAGGACCCTGGGATCATGACCTGAACCGAAGGCAGCCCCTTAACTGACTGAGCCACACAGGTGTCCTCTACTTTTTTTTTAAAGATTAGAAAAGATTAATTTTGAGTTGCTCAAGAAAGGAAAAGATTAATTTTGTGCTGCTCAAGAAGGCAGACCTTAAACTATGGATGAAAGCTATAACAGTAAGTGTTCAAAATGAGGAAGATTTTTTTTTTTTTAAGATTTTATTTATTTATTTGACAGAGAGAGACACAGCGAGAGAGGGAACACAAGCAGGGGGAGTGGGAGAGGGAGAAGCAGGCTTCCCGCGGAGCAGGGAGCCCAATGCGGGGCTCGATCCCAGGACCCTGGGATCATGACCTGAGCCGAAGGCAGACGCTTAACAACTGAGCCACCCAGGCGCCCCCATGAGGAAGATTTTTGAAAAAACAATTAGACATAAGAACGCCTGGGTGGCTCAGTCAGTTAAGCCTCTGACTCTTGGTTTCAGCTCAGGTCATGATCTCAGGGTCGTGGTATCCAGCCCCAAGTTGGGCTCCATGCTTGGTGGGCAGTCAGCTTGGGATTCTCTCTGTCCCTTTCCCTCTGCCCCTCCCCCTGCTTGTGCTCTCTCTCTCTCAAATAAATAAATAAACAAAATCTTAAAAAAAAAAAAACAATTAGACTCTTGCACATCAGTGTATTCTCCACCTCTGAAAGTGTTCATATAGAGAGGATACAGGGCTGTCTTTAAAGCATGATGGAAGGGCGCCTGGGTGGCTCAATCGTTAGGCGTCTGCCTTTGGCTCAGGCTGTGATCCCAGGGTCCTGGGATCGAGCCCCGCGTCGGGCTCCTGCACAGCAGGAAGCCTGCTTCTCCCTCTCCCACTCCCCCTGCTTGTGTTCCCTCTCTCGCTGTGTCTCTCTCTGTCAAATAAATAAGTAAAATCTTTAAAAAATAAATAAATAAATCATGATGGAGTAGGGCTTCTATATTGAGTAGGAAGTTGAACAAAGTGATTTCTTGAATCCCTTCTAGCTCATACATTTGATGAGTTTATGCAAAAAGCTTCAAACTAGTAAGAATATGCCATGGCCTCCAAAGTTGGTCATTCTGATTTCTTTGATCTTTCCTTTATTTAACATTTGCTTGTGAGCAACTACTATGTACTGAACCGCTGTGTTAGTTCATAGAGATACAATGACCATTAGGCAACGATGTTCCTGTCTTCATGGAATGTATAGTGTAGTGAGAGAAAAGGGTAGAGGTATAATTATAGAATGTTAAGTGCTGTGGTGAGGGAAAGATAGGGTGCTAAGGGAACATAAAGTAGGTGCACCTAACTGGATTTGGGAGTCAGGAAATGTTTTTTGGAGGAGATAATATCTAACCTGAGAACTCAACAATTGGCTGGAGTTAGCAAGGCAAAGAGACAGAGAAGCGCTTGTGCAAAGGGCAGGAAATGAAAGCAGTTCAAAAATGGCTAGAGCAGAAGTGCCAGGAGACCCAAAGTGA
>NC_058419.1:33572496-33603837 GCF_002201575.2 Neomonachus schauinslandi | reverse complement strand
GCTAGAGCAGAAGTGCCAGGAGACCCAAAGTGAGACTGAAATGGTATATGGGGTCCAAGTCTCTCTGGGCCATAGATCATAATAAAGACTTTTGTATTTTATCCGGAAGGCAATGTGGAACCATTGAAGGGTTTTAAGAAGGAAAATAAGATGGTCAAATTTTCGGTATACAAAAAAACATTTTTTAGTGCACAGAAAATACTGGAAAGGAGGCAAGACTTAAGCCTGGAGACCAATTACAAAAGGCTTCCTTCAGTAGCTCAGAAGAAAGACAACATTGCTTAGACCAGTGAAAGGGTATTGAAGATGAAAAGAAATAAATTACTTGAGAAATAATTACAAGTTATCATTGATAGGAGTTGGTGATAGATTGGATGAAAGAGTTAAGTAGGGACAGAAATCAAGGATAATTCTCAGGTATATGGCCTGAGACAGGGTAACAGGGGCCGTAGACTTTATGCAGAGAAGATGGACATGATGAGGTCAACTTGGAACATGGAGAATTTGAGCAGCCTGTGAGATAGCCACATAAAGATAGACAATAGGCAATTGGATATGTTGTAGCAGGAGAAGGAGCTGAGCCAGAGATTGGGTTTGAAAGTCATCAGCTTTTGTAACTACGTAAGTAGACAGATTGACCCAGGGAGAGTACATCAAGTGAGAAGAGGATCTAAGAGAAATCCCTGTGAAAACTAACAAGCTACCAGATGAGAAAGAAGAGCCTACAAAGAACACTGACAATGTCCAGATTTTTTATTCATGTTTTTGTATTGTTTCATATATCCTATCGTGAACCACTGAACTCTGATAATGGTATAGTATATATTAAAATGCATTCATTGTCCCATTTGACTACTTGGTTTTCTGATAATTTTCGTAGTACACAGAACAGTCTCTTGCTCATTCATCAACAATGTTCTGGAACCCTACTTGCTTACCTAGTGTCCAACTGGCTTTGATCTCCAGCACAATGCTTCCTGTGACTATTACGTGCTTTCTGATTACTACCTCACAGCCATCATTAATATGAAGTAGAAGGTAAATATGTGGAGCCACACAGACTGATCTTGAGCTACTTATACAACCTTTCTAAGACTCAGTTAAGTGGCGTATGGCCACTAGGTCCTAAGCTCCATGAGGACAAGAGTCTTGTTTACTATGATATCCCTAGGGCCTGGTACATTATTATTACTCAGTTAATATTTGTTGATTAAATAACAAATCCATAAAATGTGGATTTTGGCGCATACCTACCCCACTGTCGTTGTTAGTTTTAAAAGGGATAACTATGTTACAAGCGTAAAGCCTGAAACATACTGAGGGTCTAGGAACAGTAGCTGTCATTATTATCACGATGCCTTGTTGTTCTTGACTCTGCATCATCACCTTATCATCCTAGTCTAAAATAACTTACAGTCATGGCTAGACACCACTGACCCTGGTTTTTATCCTCCTTTGCATGAGATTGCCAGTGGCCTCAACACTTTGTAAGCAATTCAACATTCTCTGTATTCCCATAACTGTGATTGATTTCATCTGAACCAAAAATATTAGTAAAAATTTTATTTTTAAAATTCTAATATTGTATTAAGATTAATGCTGAGGGGCACCTGGGTGGCTCAGTCGTTAAGTGTCTGCCTTCGGCTCAGGTCATGATCTCAGGGTCCTGGGATCGAGCCCCGCATCGGGGTCCCTGCTCCACAGGAAGCCTGCTTCTCCCTCTCCCATTCCCCCTGCTTGTGTTCCCTCTCTCGCTGTATCTCTCTCTGTCTCTCTCTCTGTCAAATAAATAAATAAAATCTTTAAAAAAAAAAAAGATTAATGCTGAAAATTCAAAATTGAGCATATTAGGAAATACATTGTTTACAGTCTTCATAATAACAATCTTTTATTGAAGATTTATTTATTGGGGCACCTGGGTGGCTCAGTCGGTTGAGCATCTGCCTTCAGCTCAGGTCATGATCCAAGGGTCTGGTGATAGAGCCCCACATTGGACTCCTTGCTCAGCGGGGAGTCTGCTTTTCCCTCTCCCTCTGCCACTCCCCCTGCTTGTGCTCGCTCTCTCTGACAAATAAATTTGTCAGAGAGAGCACAAACAGGGGGAGTGGCAGGCAGAGGGAGAAGCAGGCTCAGCAGGGAGCCCAATGCCCAGCTCCATCCCAAGACCCTGGGATCATGACCTGAGCTGAAAGCCGATGCTTAACCTTAACTGACTGAGCCACCCAGGTGTCCTTATTTGTTTATTTTATTGAGAGAATGAGAGAGAGTGTGTTTGCACCCTGTGAGTGGGGGGAGGGACAGAAGGAGTGAATCTTCAAGCAGATCCCTGCCCACCAAGCAAGGAGCCCCATGCTGGGCTCAGTCCCACCACCAAGAGTCCAGTGCTCAACCAAGCCACCCAAGCATCCCCATAATAATAATCTTTTAAATTGAAGTTGTATGATACAATTAAAAATAAAAAGGAAGGGGGCACCAGGGTGGCTCAGTTGGTTAAGCCTGGACTTTTGATTTCAGCTCAGGTCATTGATCTCAGGGTCCCGATTTCTGCCCCTCCTTAACCCTTTTATCTAATCTATCACCAACTCCTATCAATGATAACATAATTATTTCTCAAATAATTTATTTTTCTTCATCTTCAATACCCTTTCACTGGTCTAAGCAATGTTGTCTTTTTTCTGAACTACTGAAGGAAACCTTTTGTAATTGGTCTCCAGGCCTTCAGCCTTGCCTCCTCTCTACCCTGGGTGTGGAGCCTGCTTAAGGGTCTTCCCTCTTCTACTCCTCCCCCCTTCTCTCTCCCTCTCTAAAAAATAAGTAAAATTGGGGCGCCTGAGTGGCTCAGTATGCTAAGTGTCCGCCTTCTGCTTGGGTCATGATCTCAGGGTCCTGGGATGGAGCCCCGTGTCTGGCTCCCTGCTTAGCAGGGAGTCTGCTTCTCCGTTTCCACTTGTGCTCTCTCTCTGTCTCAAATAAATAAATAAAATAATAAATTTATTATTTTAAATAAATAACATTAGAAAATAATTAATTAATTAAATACATAATTTAAATAAATAAAATTAAAATTAAATAATTTTAATAAAATTCAAAATTAATTAATTAATTAATTAAAATTAAAGGAAGATGCACCAACCAAAACCAAGAATGCATGCTACAGAATTTAGTAAAAATACAAAACAAAAACCTGTCACTTAATATCAAAACTGGTGAAGTACAAGTTTGGTTTCAGCTACTGTGTATATACTAGACAGTGCTCAAATCCTTATAGAACAAAAGCAGAACATTTGGAAACAGTGATGATGTGAAACAAACTAGGGAAAGATGGATTTGGCACATTGCTTTGTCAGCCCTGAGGCAGGGAATTGGTCTGTTTACCAGCTGTCTGCCTATTTTCCTAATGTATCTGTTGGGCATTTGCTATAGAGATGAAAACAAACAAAAGTCTTGCCAATATAGGTGAGATTCTGAACAAGTGGCCTAAATAAAGGTAATTGGTATCGTAAGACAAAGAATAATGTTGTATAACACTTTGCTGAATTATGTATATTTAATGGCTTAATCTCCAAAAAGAGACATAGAGCAGTTTACAGAAATGGATTTGAATTTGTGTAGGCCTAATAGTAATAAAAATTTAGAAAAATTTTAGTCTGAGGGTAAAAATAATTAAATGACTAGAATGAGGGAAACAAAGTTTTGACAGCACCTTGGTTAACTCAACATCATAGATGAGATTTAGAACACTACTAAAGAAGCAAAATTGTAATACATGAATATAAATTTATGTAAATATTTGAGAAATATTTGATGATACATAAAAATGTCTAATTATTGCATAAGAAGGAGAGAGCCAACCCTATTTTGCCCCAAACTCATTCTATAACATTTAATTAAAAGAGATTTTAGAAAGCAAAATACGTGTTATTGTAAAAATAATTGCATAATGATATTTCCCTCAATATATCAAACCTTTTCCTAGTAGAATAGGCTTCATAAGTGTATCAACTAAATTACATAATAAATCCCTATCAAAGGAGATCCTCCCAAGAAGGTAAATAGATTTTAAATTCATTGTTTTAGGGCATGTTTAGCAACAACCACAAAAATACAACAACAAGAATGCATGCAGGATTACACTTACCAAATGAAAGGTTATAGGCAGAAATAATTCTCCCCAAGATTTGGTGCATGTCCTTGTGAAGGAGACACACTAAGCAAATCTCTCTTTTTCTTATCTGCTGGTCCAACCCTAAACACGGGCCTTATTGTCAAAGCCAAATAACATTTAGGAAATTATCTTGTGTCTTCACTGTAAGGTCTTTCACAAAGATAAAATACAGACTGAGGCAGAGGGCAGAAGAGAATGAGACAAAAATGTGTAGCTGAAATGCTGTCAGAAAATCTCTAATAAATTAAGGCAAAATCCCATTTGTTTGTGACAGAACCAGTTCTGGAAGTCTACAGATACCTGAAATGTATTAAAAAACCATTTTCCTATCCATCTGATTTGGCAGTGGAGTGCCTCTTAGTGTCCATGGTAACTCCCATAGAGTGGTTTGGAAATTCATCATTAAAGGCTTGTACATTAAAATATAATGGGTTGGGGCGCCTGGGTGGCTCAGTCGTTAAGCGTCTGCCTTCGGCTCAGGTCATGATCCCAGGGTCCTGGGATCGAGCCCCGCATCGGGCTCCCTGCTCAGCGGGAGGCCTGCTTCTCCCTCTCCCACTCCCCCTGCTTGTGTTCCCTCTCTCGCTGTATCTCTCACTGTCAAATAAATAAAATCTTTAAAAAATAATAATAATAAAATAAAAAAATAAAATAAAATAAAATATAATGGGTCAGCAACAGTACGTAGGCAATGTTCAGTGTCTGAGCTTCAAAACAAGTTTAAACCATTCAAAAGCTTTAGGAACATATTACCAGAGAAATCCACATGTAAAAACTAGCCAATTTGTGATCCACAGCAGTATGATTTTTCAAGTATTACAAAGTATATAGTTTGTGGTTATAGTGTAGAAAGGGTAAAAACATGAGAATATTTGAAAATCTAAAGTAGTCTCACAAAATATAAGTTGTATATATAAGTTGTAATCATAGAAGTGTTAATAAATGAATATGAGAACTTCTATTGATGTCTTCAATTGGCTTTTTTGTTTTGTGTTCTTTATTTTAGAGGAATATAAAGTGGCTGTATTCTTTTAAAACTTTTTATTTTTTTTAAAGTGATCTGTACGCCCAAGGTGGAGCTTGAACTCACCACCCCGAGATCAAGAGTTGCATGCTTTACCGACTGAACCAGCCAGTCACCCCTAAAGTGGCTGTATTTTTAACTTCAAAACTTCTAACATTTTTGGTTATCCTTTCAGCATTAAGAAGCTAACCAAATTGAGGTAAGGCAAAATTTAATGTAGTGGGTTGAGGGGCACCTAAGTGGCTCAGTTGGTTAAGTATCTGCCCTGGGCTCAGGTCAGGATCCCAGGGTCCTGGGATTGAGCCCCGCATCGGGCTCCCTGCTCAGTGGGGGGGCTGCTTCTCCCTCTCCCTCTGCCCTTCCTCCCCTCCCTGCTTGTGTTCTCTCTCTCTCTCTCAAGTAAATGGATAAGTCATAAAAAAAAAAAAATGTAGTGGGTGGAAACTAAAGAAATCTGTCTCGGTTCCCACTTATAATCCTTCCTTGACAGGTTTCATATTACAATTTGAGAAATTGGGTAAATGCATGGAAATACTTCATTGGCCTGCTTGAAAGCAACTGAACTTTACTCGGCCTGTTAATCAGTGAGTGAAGTCAGTGAGATGTGACTAATCCCAGAAGAACAGCTTTTGACTATACCTTAATGTGGGGAAGACCTGGCAGAAACTTGGGATGTATTCGGCTAAAATTAAGAATATAAAAATGTTGGGCGCCTGGGTGGCTCAGATGGTTAGGCGTCTGCCTTCGGCTCAGGCCATGATCCCAGGGTCCTGGGATCAAGCCCCGCATCAGGCTCCCTGCTCTGCAGGAAGCCTGCTTCTCCCTCTCCCATTCCCCCTGCTTGTGTTCCCTCTCTCGCTGTGTCTCTCTCTGTTAAATAAATAAATAAAATCTTTAAAAAAAAAAAAAAAGAATATAAAAGTGTTAATCTTTTAGTGGTTTGAAATGCATTATATATATATATTTTTTTAAATAGATCTCTCCATGTGAATTGTACTCAGTCAACAAAACTATAGGCTCCAGATACAATATACCTCCAGAATTTTTAGATGAGGTCAGGAATGTTATGGTTTGAGTGGAAAAATTAAAAGATCAAAACCAAATGGATAAAATGAATCACCTGGGGGGCGCCTGGGTGGCTCAGTTGTTAAGCATCTGCCTTCAGCTCAGGTCATGGTCCCAGGGTCCTGGGATCGAGCCCCGCATCGGGCTCCCTGCTCGGCGGGAAGCCTGCTTCTCCCTCTCCCACTCCCCCTGCTTGTGTTCCCTCTCTCGCTGTGTCTCTCTCTGTCAAAAAAATAAATAAAATCTTTAAAAAAAATTAATCACCTGGGAAAATATTTTCAGGAAAATAACCCATGTAAGAGGTGATTTCTGAGTATGTTGACAATGAGACTAGTGGTTTTTTAAGTCAGAAGCACCCCCTTTATTTTTTTTAAGGTTTGTTTATTTATTTGTTTGTTTGTTTATTTATTTATTTATCTATCAGAGAGGGAGAGAGCACAACCAGCGGAGCAACAGGCAGAGGGAGAAGCAGGCTCCCCACTGAGCAAGGAGCCTGATGCGGGACTCGATCCTAGGACCCTAGGATCATGACCTAAGCCGAAGGCAGACGCTCAACCGACTGAGCCACCCAGGAATGCCAGAAGTACCCCCACTTAAAAGAAGGTGTAGATTTAAAATATAACAGGGATGCCTCGGTGACTCAGTTGGTTGAGCATCTTGATTTCAGCTCAGGTCATGATCTCAGGGTCATTATGTTAGGGAACCTGGACTGGATCGCCGGACAGAAGAACCAAGCAGTACTCGGATATCTTGGAAGATAGGAGGTTTATTTAACGCCAGCAGGCTCAGAGGAGAGTGGTCTCCAAAGGTCTGAGCCCCGAGCACAAACAAAGGGGGCAATTTATACACTTCTACTTCCGCATACTGGGCACTTTTGGCGCATGCTCGAAGCTGGGCAGTGAGAAGAACCCGAAAGAGCCCCGGGGCAAGGACTGGGACTCTCTCGATGGCTCGGTGGGCCATCTTAGGACACAGATTTTCCTTATCATTCTCCCCTTAGATGGCCCTTTAAACACCTAGTTTAGAGGGCATCATTCTGTTTGACTCTGAGGGTTGACTGCAAGGCTTGGGGCGAACACGGACTTAATCATAAACTTAACAGCACACCAGGTAGCAGAAGACCAGGACTGACTGGAAAACCATGGTGAAATATGCTCAGGAGTAGATAGCAGAGGGCCAGTAAAAGTGGGATCTATGACCTTAGGTAGAAGCCTCTGGGGGAAAGTCCAGTCAGGAGGGGCAATCGTGTAGAGTGCAACTCCCAAGATGAGGGAAATCATGCCAATGAGAGCCAGTGACCACAGTGAGCAGGTGTCCATCAGTCAGTGGGGTCTCATTGAAGGTGAAGCCAGAGTGGGTTCGTGAAGTCTGGCTGGACTCTCCACTGGCACAGCTCCTCATCCGAATGATGAGCTTTCTTCTTTCTTCCAATCTCTGACCCCAACTGAGTCCCCTGTCTGGAAGGAGTGTACCTGAGATCCAAGGAGATTGGGGCCCTCTCAATGGTGTACTTTTGTAATTTATTTACGGTGGCCCCCAGGGCCTGAAGCTGCTCCTTTATCCCTTTATCTCCAACCTGATGCAAGTTTCCTGGAAGGCTTCCCAAGCATGGGGTAGGCTGTCCATATATTAATTCAAATGGGGAGAAACCTGATGTCCCGGGCGTGCAGCAAGCACGCAGGAGAGCTAGGGGTAGCAGATCCGGCCATGGGAGGTTAGTCTCCTGACAAAACTTTGCTAAGGTTCCCTTGAGGGTGCGATTCATTCTCTCTACTTTCCTGAACTTTGGGGCCGGTAAGGGGTGTGGGTCTCCAGGTGATGTTGAGAGATTTGGTCAAGACCTGTTCAATGTCTGCCACAAATGCGGGTCCATTGTCACTATGGATTGTTAATGGCAGGCCGAACTGGGACACGATCTCCCGCAAGAGGACTTTAGCTACTTCCCGGGTTTGCTCTGTCCTGGTCGGGAAGGCTTTGACCCACCCAGAGTATGTGCATACTATTACTAGGAGATATCTGAACCCCCCGTTCGGCTGCACATCTGTGAAGTCTACCTCTAGATCTTCGAAGGGGGTTGCTCCCATCCTCTGGACACCTGGCGGGGACCGTGGTGCAGACTGAGCATTATTTTTAGCACACGTTATGCACTGTTCACTCGTTGCCCTGCACAGTGCTGGCAGCTGACTGATGTAGTAGTGCTTCTTGAGAAGGGCCTCTAATGCAGTTTTCCCCAGATGAGTGAGTCAGTGGTGCTCCTTGACCAGATGCTCTCCAGTTGCTGTTGGAACAAAGATGTGCCCATCTGGCATCATCCACCATCCCTTTTCAGTCAGGGTGGCTCCCTCAGCCATGGCCCATTCCTTTTCCCTTTTAGTGTAACTTGGCGGAAGGACTTCTTCCAGGGGTGTCAGGGCCATGGTGAGGGAAGGGGCTCTGTCCATGTCCTCACTGGCTGTGGTCTTGGCTGCCTTATCTGCCAGATGATTTCCCTGCACTATGGGGTCATCTCCTTTCTGGTGTCCCTTACAGTGCAGGATTGCTACTTCCTCTGGAAGCCAGATGGCTTCGAGGAGTCTCAGTATCTCCTCCTTGTTTTTGATAGCCTTTTCTGCAGCGGTTAGGAGGCCCCTTTCCTTGTAGATGGCCCCATGTATGCGCACAGTAGCAAAGACGTGCCGAGAGTCAGTATAGATGTTGACTCACTTGCCTTCACTGAGGGTGAGGGCTCGGACTAAGGTGTATAGTTCAGCCAGTTGAGCTGACCATCCAGCTGGTAATGCCTTAGCTTCTAGGACTTCAGTGGTTGTGGTTACTGCATAACCCACTTTCCGGGCACCCTCTTGTTGGTAACTGCTGCCATCGCTGGACAGCGTGAGCTCTGGACTCTTTATGGCTTGAGCCCGCAGATCTGGGCGGCTCGCGTAGACTTCATCAGTCACCTCGGAGCAGTCATGGTCCAGTTCCCCCTCTTCCGTGGGGAATGTTGAGAGATTTAATGTCCTTACTGTTTCGAGTGTGAGCCACGGGTTTTCACAGAGGAGCCCTTGGTATTGTGCTAGCTGAGAGTTGGAAAGGAAGCTGTGTCCCTGTGCGTTCATGAGGGACACAACTGCATGAGGGAACTTGACGTTAAGTTCTTGCCCCAGTGTAAGTTTGTCCACCTCCTTATTGAGTAGGACTGTGGCTGCCAGCGCCCTGAGGCATGATGGCCATCCCGCTGCCATGGGGTCCAGCTTCTTTGACAGGTAAACAACTGGCCGTTGCCAGGGCCCAACAGTCTGGGTGAGTACCCTGAGCACTATTTTTTCCTTTTCATGCACAAAGAGATTGAAGGGTTTTTCTACATCTGGTAGGCCCAGGGCTGGAGCCCACCCCAGGGCGGTCTTTATCTCTGTGAAAGTGGCTTCTGCTTCCTCAGTCCAGATAGGGGGTTCTCAATCTAGTCCCCCTAAGAGATCATAAAGGGGTCTTGCTATTGCCCAGAACCCAGGGATCCAAATGCAGCAGAATCCTGCAGCCCCCAGGAATTTTCATAGGCCCCTTTTTGTCTGGGGCTGTGGCAGGGAGATAATGGCCCTTTTCCTCTCCGGCCCTAGTTCTCTTTTCCCTTGGGTGAGGAGAAAACCAAGGTATCGGACTTGTTGTTGACAGATTTGTGCCTTAGGAGGGCCTTGGTGCCTCTTGTGCAGTCTTCTTGTGTGTCACTGGCGAGGAGGAGGTCATCCACATACCGGAGGAGGGTGCATCATGTGGCCTCTCTTGGGAAGCTGGCAAGGTCCACAGCCAGCACTTCCCCAAAGAGGGTTGGTGAGTTTTTAAAACCCTGTGGGAGGCGCATCCAAGTCAGTTGCATCTGGTGCCCTGTATCAGGTTCAGACCTTTCAAAGACAAACAGTGGCTGGCTCTGGGGAGCTAAGCGGAGGCAGAAGACATCCTTCAAATCTAGGCAAGTGAACCATCTGGCGGACCCTGGGATTTGGCTGAGGAGGGTGTATGGATTCGGGACCACTGGATACAGAGAGATGGTCACCTTGTTGATGGCTCACAGGTCTTGAACTGGTCAGTATCCCCCTCTTGGCTTCTTGACTGGCAGGAGTTGGGTATTCCAGGCCGAATGGAACTTGACTAGAATACCTGCTTCTTTGAGTTTGGTCAGATGTTCTTTGATGCTGATCTTAGCTTCTTGTGGAAGCGGGTATTGCCTTTGCCTCTGAAGTTGGGCTCCTGGGATCAGTTCAACAAAGATAGGGGCCCAATTCTGGGCTAGTCCAGGTGGGTTGTTTTCAGCCCATACTAAAGGGAAGGTGAGTCTGAACTCCGGTGGGCTGCTCAGTTGGGCCTGGGCACAGAACAGCCTCCATTCTTCTTCCCTTGGTGTGGTAATTGCTAGTATTTAGAGACCCCATCTCCTCTTGCCTTGGGTTCAATCGGAGGCTAGTGTGTCCAGTGGGCTCAAAGGTTATCTGAGCCCGAAGCTTGGAGAGTATGTCTCGGCCCAGGAGAGGGATTGGGCAATCGGGCAGATAAAGGAATTCATGTCGGACCTTGTGGCCCCCGAGTTCACACTGAGCCTGGCAAAAGGGCTGTTGTATTGCCCGTGTCCTGGTGGCTCCAAGGATGGTCGCAGTCCTTTTGCTGAAAGGGGCCACTGGGGAGGTGACAACAGAGTGCTCGGCTCCAGTATCAACCATAAAAGTCACTGGTTGGCCCCCCACCTTCATTCTGACCATGGGCTCATGGGGGCCAAGGAGGAAAGAGCCTGGTCCCCCTCAGTCTGAGTCCATTCCCTCAGGCCTATAAAGTCCTCCTCTCAGGGTTCTTCCTTGTAGCAGCTGGGCTTTTGAGCCTTTCCCCAGTTGGGACATTCATTTCTCCGATGCCCTTTCTCTTTACAGTAGGCACATTGATCCCTTGCCAAGGGGGTTCTGGGCTCCCCCCCTTTCGGTGGTTGGGGTTTCCCTATCTTTGTGTTGTCCTTTTCTTTCAGGGCAGCGGCAAGAAGCCTGACTTTCTTTTTCATCTTTTTGTTGGCTTACCGTCAGCTGCAACCTCCCTGTTCATGTAGACCTTATTGGCAATCTCTATTAGTTGGGTGATGTTCATCCTGGGAAAACCCTCTAGTTTCTGAAGTTTTTTTCTGGTGTCTGGGGTGGCCTGAGCCATGAAGGAGGTGTTTACCAGCTGTTGGCTTTCCTGTGCCTCGGAGTTAAATGGAATGTATATCCTGTAAGCTTCACATAGTCTTTCGTAGTAGTCCCCGGGGGACTCCCCTGGTTGTTGAGTGACCGAGGATACCTTAGGCATGTTCATGGGTTTCTTAGCTCCTACCAGATTCCCCAGAGGAGGGCCTCCTGGTATCGGCAGATGTGGGCCTATCCCTCAGTTGTGATGAAGTCCCGTGCTGGGCGCTCTTCGGGTGTGGCCGTATTAGCCCAGGCAGCAGAGTCAATGACTCCCACTGGTGCGTGCTCTTCCAGGTACTGCCGTGCACCTTTCATTATTCTCCTCCTTTCCTCTGTGTTAAACAGGGTGCGGAGTAACTGTTGGCTGTCTTCCCAGGTTGGCCAATGAGTCTGGAAGAGGGATTAACTACCAGTTTCTCCATTTACTTGACTTTTCCCTCTTACTTGAGATAACTGTTTGTTAGGCTTTTCTCTTACTCTTGGTAAGACAGGAGAAAATATGGTCCCCAACAATGTAGTCCTTGGAGGACTGCCAGAGGAAGGATTATCTAAACTATTTCTTCTGCTTCTTCTAAACCATTATTTATTGATGGCCTCACTTGAACTGCTTGATTTGAGTAAGCTGCTCCATTCGTTGACGTAGTAGTACTCGTAGTGATCTCATCCACCTGTTCCATATCAAGTTGTTTTACTATCTCTTCAGCTTCCACAGCCTGTCCTGGGGAATCGGATCTCCCCCTGAAGGCAGGCTATCATCAATCCCTGAGCATTTCCTCTTTGCTCTAGCAGTACGTTGTGTTTGGATTTCTGGAGCTGAAGGGCCAGGTGTAGATGGTCTTGGGGGTATGTACGGTGGGGGCAGGATAGGTTCATCCTCAGGATCTCCAGCTAGGATTTGTGGAGATAGGGGCTTTTGCTGATTTTCTTTAGGTCGCTTGGATAAGGCGATTAAGACCCTGGCCTGTCCCTGCCTATTGCAAGCGAATCACCCCCAAGGGGGAAGGGTCTGAGCAATTCTTAGCCAGGAGTCAATGTACAGAAACTGGTCAGGGTGTCCTGGTTCTCCTGTTACGACTCGCCATACTCGACAAATCATTGGAGTATCCAATGTCCCGTCTGAAGGCCACCTGACATCAAAGGTGGGCCATTCCAATTCACATAGGGTTCTCAATTTGCCCGGGTTCATCTTCACTCCATAGTCTCCCAAAAACCCCTTCTTGAAATTTTTGATCATGGTGTCTAGAACCATAGGTTTACTCTGCCCTGACCCCATGGTGATGTCCCCGTGTGTGGTGACACAGAGACAGACAAAAGGGGGGAGTGCCTGCTGAGATGAGGAGACCAATCAGATGCCTGTCTGGCCGTGTCCCGAAGGAGCTTAGGTGAGGCTTAGCCGTAGTGGTCTCAGCGTTGTGACTTACAATCGGAAACTATTCCGATGCCCCCATAGATTGTATACCATTCACCACAGAATCACAGACAGGCCCACTCAGACTCTGTAGGCTTCTGGGGACCTTAAGGGTGCCTGCCCATGGAGTCACAGAATCAGTCCTCTTGAGCAAGCCAGGTCGGACTGCACATTCACTCACACATTCACACTCCAGAAGTTATTACATTCCCTCCCTGGGAATCCCTACCTGTGATACCTCTAAGAGGTCTCTGGGAGGTGATCAGGCTCCCCTTCCACCCCAGTAGGGGTGGGCCTGTCTGGGTCCTGGGGCACCAGGCCTAACCGGAATCTGACGTCGGGACCAGGTCCTCACCTGCCAAGTCTCATTGAGTCCTGTGGGAACAGTGGAGCGGGGCCGGCCCGAGGAGACCAGGGCAGGAGACTGCCGAAAATTAGTCAGAGTGCTCCTTCTCTGTTACGATGCCTCATTCCGTCACCACCCCACCGTTGCCCCCAAACCCAACAATGGGCCAGCGTGGTTGGGTTTCCTGGTCAGGGAACCAAATGTTAACAGAACCTGGACTGAATCGCCCGACGGAAGAACCAAGCGGCACTCGGATATCTTGGAAGATAGGAGGTTTATTTAACGCCAGCAGGCTCAGAGGAGAGTGGTCTCCAAAGGTCTGAGCCCCGAGCACAAACAAAGGGGGCAATTTATACACTTCTACTTCCACATACTTGGCACTTTTGGCGCATGAGCGAAGCTGGGCAGGGAGAAGAACCTGGAAGAGCCCCGGGGCAAGGACTGGGACTCTCTCACTGGCTTGGTGGGCCATCTTAGGACACAGATTTTCCTTACCAATTAGACATCTGAGCCCCACATCGAGCACCACGCTCAGTGGGGAGTATGCTTCTCTCCCTCTCTCTCTCCCTCACCCTCTGCCCCTCCCCCTGCTCCTTCTCTCTTCCTAATATAAATAAATAAATCTTTTTAAAATATTAAAATACAGGTTCCTGGGTGGCTCAGTCAGTTAGGCATCTGCCTTCGGCTCAGGCCATGATGCTAGGGTCCTGGGATCGAGCCCCACATCGAACTCCTAGCTCAGTGGGGAGCCTGCTTCTCCTTCTCCCTCAGCCTGCCGCTCCCCCTGCTTGTGCTCTCTCTCTCTCTGTTAAATAAATTAATTAAATTAAATCTTTTAAAAATTAATTAATTAAAATAAAATATAACAATGAACTATAATCAAGGCCATGTAAACACGTCTTTCATGAGGAAAATTGAAATGGAAAAAAAGTTTTGATGATTGATAAAGAGATATAATAAAGTAAGGGACTCAGAGTATAGCAATTTGTCCATTTCTCCAGTGCCAGAGGATTCGATTTTTCTTTACAGCTCTATTCCTATAAAAGCAAAGGATGCATCTGATTATTATAACTGGATTACACTAGCCATTAAGATAATTCAGTCCTTTATGCTTCCTTTATACCAAAAGAGACTTTTATCTACCATATATTTCACTGTGAACCTTACCTCTCAAGCCCCTGATAAGTAGCTTCTGTCATGCACTGTGACTCTCCCTTCTTCCCCCACCATGTACAGACATGCCGTAAGACACAGCCTAAGCAGCCAGCTAGACTCTTTCTGTGCCATCTTATGTAAAACATGATATCTTGAATTCATGCTCTGCTGGTTTTTTTCTAAATTTAAAAATTATTATTATTTTTATTAACATATAATGCATTATCTGTCTCAGGGGTACAGGTCTGTGGTTCATCAGTCTGATGCTCTGCTGTTAAGAATGGACTTCTATTAGCCCCATTCAAGAAAAATATTCCTTATTTTCAAAAAGTATTGAAGAAATTAAAAGTATCTTACATTGGTACAGCCATTATGAAAGCAGTGAGGAAGTTCCTCAAAAACTAAAAAGTAGAACGACCATATGATCCAGCAATCCCCTGTCTGAGTTAATATACAAAGGAAATGAGGGGCACCTGGGTGGCTCAGTTGGTTGAGCGTCCAGCTCTTGGTTTTGGCTCAGGTCATGATCTTAGGGTCCTGGGAGTGAGCCCCCACATCAGGCTCTGAGCTCAGCAGGGAGTCTGCTTGAGGATTCTCCCACTCCCCTTTCGCTCCTCCCATCCCCCCCACCCCACTCATGCTCTCTCTCTCATAAATAAATAAATAAATCTTGTTTTTTTAAAAAAGGAAATGAAATCACCATCTAGATATCTACACACCCATGTTCACTGAAGAAATAGTCACAATAGCCAAGACATGGAAGGAACCTAAATGTCTGTCAATGGATGAATACATAAAGAAAGTGTGAGAAAATAATATGTCAACAATATAATATGTCAACCATAAAAAAGGAAATTCCGACATTTGTGAAAACATGGATGAACATACAGGACATTATGCTAAGTGAAATAAGGGACACAGAAAGACAAATACTGTATGATCTTACTTATATGTGGAATTTTAAAAAATTGAACTCATAGAACCAGAGATTAGAACAGTGGTTGCCAGAGTCTGGGCGCTGAGGGCTATAGGAAGCTCTTAGTCAAAGGGTACAAATTTCCAGTTATAAGATGAATAATCAAGATCTAATGTACAGTATGGTGACTATAGTTAACAATATTACATTGTATCCTGGAAATTTGATAAGCATATAGATCTTAAATAAGTATTCTTACCATACAGACAAAAAAAAAAAAAGATAACCATATGAGGTGATGGATGTATCAATTAACATCATTGTGGTAATCATATGTATATTTATATTCAATCATCGTGTTGTATAGCTTTTAAAAAATCACATTGTACAACCTAAATACACACAATTTTTGTCAATCATACCTCAATAAAGCTAGAAAAAATAAAATAAGTAAATGGAGCTTACACTTTATGAAAAATCAGGTGTATCCTGATTTCAGAAGACTTAATGACATATATATATATATATATATATATATATATATATATATATATATATGAAATCAAGACCCTGAGATCAAGAACCACATGCTCCACGGACTGAGCCAGCCAGGCTCCCCCTCAGTGACATATATAAACAATGACACCAAAAACAGAAATTAAGGAATGAATAAATTATTTAAAGTCTTTTTCTGGGGTGCCTGGGTGGCATAGTCTGTTAAGCATCTGACTCTTGGTTTCTGCTCAGGTAGTGATCTCAGGGTCCTGAGATTGAGCCCCTAGTCCGGGTCCAGGCTCAGTGTGGGGTCTGCTTAAGATATTCCAAATTCAAACACTTTGCACTATCCTGTTCCAAATTATCATCATCTCTCACCTGGATTATTGCAATAGCATGCCACTAATCTCCTTGTTTTCTGCCTCCATTCTTGCCCCCTACGATCTTTTCTCAACACAGCAGCACATCGTATTTAAAACATAAGTCAAATCCCCACCTCAGTCTTCTGTTCAAGACCCTACAAATGGTTTCCCATCTTAGTCACATAAGACAAAAATGTTATGGTGGCTCCTTCATAGCCATACACAACCCCCCACTTACTACTCCACATTCTCCCACACAAACTGAACTAACGTAGTGAAGCCTAGCAGAATATATCACCCCAAAATATGCCTCTTTTTGACATAAGAATTATTTTGACCTGATTATTTTGAGAAAAAGCAGACACTGGAGAATCTCTAAAAACAGAGTAGAAGTTACCCTTTTGTAAGGGAAATTTACATTTACAAAGGAAATCTCCATTTGCAAGGGTGTCTGCTTCTCTGTACCAGGAAGTGAAGAATGACTAAATCACAAGAGAATCTAGTAGGGGAGAAGGCTCTCACTCAAATCTGCATAAACCTTTGTTTACTGGCTTTTTCTGGGGTAACCTCTCATAACTGGTTTCCCCCCACCCCAACATCTTTCTTTTGTCTTTAGCTGACAATGGCATTTAAGGTGGTGACTTGAGCCATTTTAAGGAGTTATTCAGTTTTTCTGGGTATATCCATGTGTACATGAAGTATACATGTTGATAAAGTTCTGTTTGTTTTTCTCATGTTTATCTGTCTTTCATTGTAGGAGATTTCTGTCAAGAACTTAAAAGGGTGAAGAAAAAATTATGTTTGCTCCCCCTACAGTAGCTGTGAATAATCCACCAGTTTTTAGGGAAAAGGGGAAGCCTGTTGGAAGTCTTAGCAGGTGAGAGGAGTTGCTAATATTTTGCTCTGTGCTAGTGACAATATCCTCATTTACGAGCTGGGAAGTATTGTTATCAGAGCATGTGCACAAATAGCATTATACATGCTCCACAGAACAATGAGTCACAAAAGTTAAGCAATTAGCTACATCTGAAAAGCAAGCATTGGCTATCACCCAAACCAAAGAATAAGCCCAAGGGACCTTAAAGCTAAATACAAAAGCTGGAGTTGAAGGTGTTGATTTAATATTTTTTAAGGGCATTGCAGTTCCTTTATGTTTTACTTATTTCCGTGTTCTGAAATATGAAAACCAGAAGATGCCGCATCTTTTAAAAACATGAGTTTGGTACACAAGCCTGCAATTATGGCAAACCCTTTTTGTATTAAAAATGAGAACAAATGGTGAATGTTACTTAACAAAAGTACTTGAACATGAATAGATTTTCAGTGGAATGTTTAATGAAAGAAAGAAGATAATTGTGATTATTATTCTGTGGTATTTTGTATAATAGTAGAGAGACTACAAAATGTTCTATTCACTTGCAGAAGGTTCTTAACAAACAAAGAGCTCATGTATTGCTAAGAAAACTTCAGAGTTTTTAATTATGCCTAAGTATATAGCTAGTAATGCTTCAGTGAAAGTAGATAATTTATCTGAATATCTGAATGCAGGGGAGCAACAAACAGGATTCAGGCCAGAAAATGAAGCAGTCATTAATGAGGGGTGTAGATCTCTTACAGAATGCATTATTTTATCCAAAAAACATAAGGTATTTGATATCACAGTCAAAAAATATGGCAAAATTGAAAAATGTTTTCCCTATTAAAAAGAATATGTTTCTTTGAATTTTGGGGGAACGAAATTTTTAAAATACCATGTCTCAAAGGTGGTTTCAGGGATAGATACTAAATTATGAAGCCTGAACCAAAATGCTCAGGAAATAGGATGTCTTGACCAAATCAATTTTCTGATAAAAATGCAGCTAAATTTATTTTTGTTCAAGTTTTTGCTGAATAAAAATACTCTAAAGACTATTGCTTCTCTTTGTTGAATTAGTAAAACCAAATTCAGTTAAATTATATTAATAAAAAGCAAAAAGAGCTTTTTCCATGTTTGAACATAAGGTACATTTTTGGATTATCATTTTGAACAACAATCGCTCTCCAGTAGTCTAGATACAGAAGGCGAATTTGTGTGTTTTTCTACCTGCGTTGTTAACAAATGGAAATAAAAATCTCTGATAACAGGTTTATTGTGATGTTTCATTTTTTACTCTAACTGGAAGACAGTAAAATACCCTGATTAATCCATTGGAAGTTGTCCTTAAGCAGATAAAGGGAATGTAGGGGTTTTCCACATATAAAGTGGATTGACTGAAAAGAGTTTGAATATTTGATATTTAGACATTTTTATCCTTTTTCTCACTTTCCAAACTCAGCTTTGTGCATTTTCTGCATGCAGCTATGACAGAAGCTATGTGCCTGGCCCCAACTCTGGTTGTTGGTGCAGGTCAGGCTACATGCCGAGCGCTAAACAATCCACCAGCTGTGTATCGGAGTGTGTGAGTACAAGGGGGTCTGCCACAAACTATTCTTATTCATTGCATGGGAAAGATGAGGGTCCAAAAGAAAAAGGGAATCACACATTTTTCTGGGCTCTACTCTAGGAAGGACCTCAATTACATTTCTTCTCTCTGTCTGAGCTTAAATAATGGAACTCACGAACCTGCAATCCTAATGAGAAAAAAAGGCTGGGGGTGGGGGAGGAGAGGCACCATGTCCAACATAGTGGAAAGAGAAAAGAAGCAAAGATAATAAGAGCTTTAAACAGATGAGAACATGGGAAGCATGTTGCTCGTGGAAAACCTTATCAGGACTTTGTGAACTGATCCAGCAAATGTAATTATGAAAAGTATATCTTTAATGTCGCAGAATAAAATACAAGGGATAAGAAAAACAACAAGCTTAGTTGATTGTTTGCCCAATTTCATTTTTTGGATACATTTCCTTCGACCTCCCATTTATTTGAGGGTAGGTATTTCAAAATGGTAGCAGAATTATCTCCAATTTAAACTTCTTAACTAAGTTTCTAAATTTTAAGATGCTCTAGGTGTGTCTAGGTGTGTCTTGACAATTAAAAAATAAAAATATAATATCCAACCACCTTCCTCTGCCATGGTTTCCCTGATTGGCAATATAATGTGACTCAGAAAACTAATCTCTAGTTTTCCTCTGCCAACTCCTAGCTGAGTGTTGCAAAACGAAAAACTAACCTCACTTGAGCTAGGTGTCTTGATCCCTAAAATAACAGGGTTGGACTGAACCAGGGTTGGCCTGCACACATGGACCATGGAGTGACTTCCAGAACTGATAGGGTTTTGAAATATAGGTGAGGTTCAGTGGGGTGGAATCCGGAGCCAACAACCAAGAGTATTCTTGAGAGGTCTTTGGTGCAAAATGGTGGCTTATTAAAGCACGGGGACAGGGACTGTGGGCACAAAGAGCTGCTGCCCCGGGGTTGTGAGGGGTGGCTGATTATATACTATGGGATTGGGGGAGGGAAGGAAAAGGGAGGTTTCAAAAGGATTTTCATATGTTAAAGAAGATTCACAGGATACCAGAGGCCTGGCCATTGTCAAGTTAAGGTTGTTTTTCCCTCTAACAAGGCACTGACATTAGGATAGTTGGGAGCTTCTTGGAGGAACATTACATTCTGCCCGCTTCAAATATATACATTCAACATTACATTCTGCCCGCTATCTGTCAATAGCTGCAGGTTATAAGGACATTTAATTGTATCTACATTTCCTTCTGGAAGCTAGGTTACTGATAGAAATGCTTTGTTCTTATAGATTGCTAAGACTGGTAAACTGAGGGAGACTCATGTCTTGTAGGATTGTGATCTCTGTAAGTTTAACTATTTGTTTTTCCTTTCCTTAGCTTTAGGGCAGCCAGGAGTGCCTGAGGAATGTCACATATATCCCATGGGGGGGGGGGCGCGTCGTGGGGTGTCAGCTTCTGCTTTGTCCTCAGCTTGCCTTCTGTTCCCTCATCAGAATGACTGACAATTACCTTTACATCATTATAATACTAAAATCTGCACCCAAGGAGGAACACACGCTTCATTTACATAACATGCAATGTATGCATAGGCATGTTTCCTTAAGGTACATGCATGACCTTATGCCCACCTCTACATATGATGATGAGGATCTTTTTTTTTCAGGTAAGCTCTACACCCAATGTGTGGCTTGAACTTATGACCCCAAGATCAAGAGTTGCATGCTCTACCAACTGAGCCAGCCAGATGCCCCCCAGGATCACTTTTTAAAAAATATTCATGCTGGGGCACCTGGGGTGGCTCGGTTGGTTAAGCATTTGCCTTCAGCTCGGGTCATGATCCTGGGATTGAGCCCCACATTGGGTTCCCTGTTCCATGGGGAGTCTCCCTCTCCCTCTGCCCCTTCCCCCTGCTCATTCTCTCTCTCTCTGTCTCAAATAAATATATAAAATCTTTTCTTTTTTTAAAGATTTTATTTATTTATTTGACAGAGAGAGAGACAGCGAGAGAGGGAATACAAGCAGGGGGAATGGGAGAGGGAGAAGCAGGCTTCCTGCTGAGCAGGGAGCCTGTTGCAAGGCTCAATCCTAGGACCCTGGGATCATGACCTGAGCCGAAGGCAGATGCTTAATGACTGAGCCACCCAGGTGCCCCTAAATAAAATCCTTAAAAAAAAAAAAATTCATCCTAACCCTAAATAAAAAGAACCTATCCACCCTTGCTTAGGAAGTCACAGCTTTGCAAGTTATTCCCTGTGATCTCCTTATTTGCTGCAAATAAAGTTTCCTTTGTGCTACAACTCACCTGGTGTAATATCTGTGACTCATCAAAGAGTGAAGTCAACCTTAGTTCAGTTACACTAGCAAAAGGGCATTTTTGAGGTCACATGCTAAGAAAGTTTTATACTCTTGGGGCACCTGGGTGGTGCAGTAGGTTAAGCATTGGACTCTTGATTTTGGCTCAGGTCCTGATCTCAGGGTCGTGAGATCCAGCCCTGAGTCAGGCTCCAAGCTCAGCGCACTCTGCTTAAGACTCTCTCCCTTTCCCTCTGCCCCTCCCCACATATGCGTGCATTTGTGTGCTGCCTGTGTGCACTCTCTCTCTCTTTCTCAAATAAATAGTCTTTAAAAAGAAAAGAAAGCTTCATATTCTTCAGGGCACCTGGATGGCTTAGTCAGTTAAGCCTCTGCCTTCGGCTCAGGTCGTGATCCTAGGGTCCTGGGATCCAGTCCGGAATCCGGCTCCCTGCTTCTCCCTCTGCCCCCCACCCCCACTTGCGCAGGTGTGCTCTCTCTCTCTCACAAAAATAAAATCTTAAAAAAAAAAAGAAAAAAAAGAAAGCTTTATACTCTCCTGTTGTGATAACCTAGTTTTTATCATGGGATATATTTTTTTAGTGTCTCAGTATAAAAGCCATTATGACATCTAAAGACAAGTTGATGCTTTATGACACTTGAATTCCAGAGTTTAAAAGTAAACACTCCTTTACATTCATAAAAATGAGTAATGTCAAAAGGAATTAATTGAATAAATTATTTTTTCTAACCTGAGATTGAAGATAATAAAAGTAACACATCTGATCGAAATAATGGTAACTTTATTAAATTGTCTTCAAGATTTTAATGAATTTTTAAATAAAGACAAACAACTTATACTGGGGCACCTGGGTGGCTCAGTCGTTAAGAGTCTGCCCTTGGCTCAGGTCATGATCCCAGGGCCCTGGAATCGAGCCCCACATCGGGCTCCCTGCTCAGCAGGAAGCCTGCTTCTCCCTCTCCCACTCCCCTGGCTTGTGTTCCCTCTCTTGCTGTGTCTCTCTCTTCAAATAAATAAATAAAATCTTTAAAAAAAAAAAAGAAGAGAAAAAGAAAAACAACTTATAAATAGCTCCCTAGGGAGTATCATTCTCTAAAATTTAAACTTTAACAAATAAATAAAAAATAGAAATTGAAGTATACTTGACATATTATATTAGTTTCAGAAGTACAACATAGTGATTTGACAATTATGCACATTATGATATGTATACCATCATAAGTATAGTTACCATCTGTCACCACCCATTTATTAAAATATTATTTTTAAAAAATTTTATTTATTTATTTGAGAGAGGGTGGGGAGGGGCAGAGGAAGAAGGAGAGACTCTCAAGCAGACTCTGCACTTAACATGGAGCTGGTGGGGGTGGGGGAGGGCAGCCTCTTGACAGCTCAGTGGGTCCCAGCCCAGATGCGGAAAACTAAGGACTATTGAAAGCACAGAGTTCAAACCCTGGACCCTCTACACCCAAGAGCCCCACATGCAGGTGCCACAGGATGGAGAGGAGTTTGCCAGCCAACCCTGGGACCACGGCCTCCTGTCAACAAGATGGGGACTTTTTAGTTCCTGTCCCTGGTCCCATGGGGGCCCCCCAGTGATCTCCTGCTGCTGGCGGGGCTCAGCCCTATACTTCGAGGGGCTCCATGTGGCCCTGCATCCCCAACCAGGCCAGCACACAGCCCTCTTTCAGCTGGAGGATGAGCGTTTCCCAAGCCTGCCCTCCCTGGCTCTTAGCTATGTGACGAGGCAGCGTCCGCTGTCCCGGGCCATAGGGGCTGTGGCCTCCAGGCCTGTGATACAGCAAGGACCTATTTGACGCAGCTTTAGTGAGGACTCCCTCCCAGACAGCCCAGCTCGGATAGAGTGGCCCAGGGCTAGGAAGTGGAGTGGCAGTCAACCCAGAGGTTTGGAGCCCATGGGGCCGTCAAGAGAAGACCAGTCTGGACCAGGAGCCTCAGGTGTGCCCACATGTGCCCTCCCTCGAACAGGTAGTGATCTCGTATTGCCGAAAACCCCAGCTCTGCCGGGGTCCATTGCTAACAGCCTCAGGGCCTCTAACGGGCAGCTTTATGCCAAGGCACCCACCAAGCCACCTTGAACACCCTCAGTGATGCTCCAGGATGATGTGGATGCCTCCCAACGAACGGTGCGCCCAGCGCCCAAGGAACACCCCCTGGCCATGGCGGCCCAGAAGCAGAGGCCCCATGGTGGGAAGTTGATGAGGAAGAGGAGAAAGAGAACCGAAATTTTGCAAGACCCCAGGCTGCGGTCTCTTTCTGACCCCCTAACAAGCCCTCTTGCCTGCTGGGCCCCCAGAATCGGCCCCCAGAAGCCAAAGGCCTGTTCCCGGCGCACCATCCTGGGAGCGCCGTCCTCTACCTATTATTAGTGGGCTGCCAGACTACAGTCCTTCTAGGAGGGAACCAAGGCTCAGCGGGGTGCCAAGGGGGTCGCCTCTGGCCTGGAGCTGTTCACACTTCCCCATGGGCATTGCTTGAGGTTGGAACTTCTGGAGAGACACGAGGTGCTGGCGCTGGCCTTGCTGGGCTGCGCGCCGCCGCTGGAGGAGCGCGGGGCCACCCTGAGGTGGATGGTGGAGCTGGTGCTGGCGTCGCAGCCAGGGGCAGCAGGGGATCCGCCCGGACTGGCCGCAGACAAGGGCGCCCTGCTCAGGTCCCAGGGGTCCCAGCTGGATCGCACGTGGCGCCAGCTCCAAAGGAGACGCACAGAGGCTGCGCTGGCCTCCGAGCAGGAAGTGAAGCTGCTGCTGTGGGTGCTCAATGAGGGTGGCTGACCCTGCGCCCGGGCGAGGTGGCACTGCCACACGCGGCACCCACGGTGCTCCTGCTGGGGAGCGGGGAACTCTGGGGGCCACGAGAGGAGGCCAGCGAGCAGCTGCTGCACAACCAGCACCCTGCACGTCAGATGGCCCTGCATTTGCCCGAGTTCCACGAGGCGGCAGCCAGGCTCCGGAGAGAGGCTGCTCTGGGGAAGCCGCGGCGTGGGGGCGCCACAGGCTGCACCTCTTGAGAAGTTCCAGCGCAGCCTCAGCGTCCTTTCGCAGCGCCTGGAGCCGGATGATTGAAAGCACAGGCCCCCTTTTTCACACTGGGACACCCAGGCTTTGGCAAACCCCGGCTGACACCAAGGAAGTCGCCCCGAGCCGCTCACACAGCCAATCACGGGGCGGGGGGGGGGGACCCACATTCTGTCTCACAAAATGGAGGGGCAGATTTGCAAAAACCCATCCTGCTCCCTAAAAATGTACATGGATCATAGGGTAAGGGACAGCCTCCTTCCCCACACTAGAAGATCCAGGTGTCCGGAGGCTCTGGATGCCCTATCCCACCCCCTCACCCCACACAAGTATCCTACAAATGGTGACTCTAAGGCTTTTAATGAAAAGAGAACTTACTCGGGGCGCCTGGGTGGCTCAGTTGTTGAACGTCTGCCTTCGGCTCAGGTCATGATCCCGGGGTCCTGGGATTGAGCCCCGCATTGGGCTCCCTGCTCAGCAGGAAGCCTGCTTCTCCCCCTCCCACTCCTCCTGCTTGTTCCCGCTCTTGCTGTCTCTCTCTCTCTCCTGTCAATTAAATAAATAAATAAAATCTTAAAAAAAAAAGAAAAGAAAAGAAAAGAGAACTTACAGATCTCTTACTCAGAAGCCAGAGTTCAAATGCTTTTTTAAAGTCTGTGTGACTTCTAGGGACACCTGTGTGGCTCAGGTGTTGGGCGTCTGCCTTCTGCTTGGGTCGTGATCCCAGGGTCCTGGGATCGAGCCCCGCATCGGGCTCCCTGCTCAGCGGGAAGCCTGCTTCTCCCTCTCCCACTCCCCCTGCCTGTGTTCCCTCTCTTGCTGTGTATCTTTCTGTCAAATAAATAAATAAAATATTAAAAAACAAAAAACAGTTTCTGTGACTTCTAGCAAATGGCTCAACCTCTCTGTGCCTACTTCAACATAAAAGTAAGGCTGTGGGAGCGCCTGGGTGGCTCAGTCAGTTGAGCGTGGGTCTCTTGATTTGGCTGAGATCATGATCTCGGGGTCCTGAGACCCAGCCCTGCCTGGGGCTCCCCGCTCAGCAGGGAGTCCACTTGAGATTCTTTCCCTCTGCCCCTCCTTTCCCTCGAGTGCCTGAGTGCGTGAGTGCGCACTCTCTCTCTCAAATAAATAAATAAATCATAAAAAAAAAAGTGAGACTGTGTTCTTTCTAGGGGTTCTCATGGGGATTAAAGCTCAGTATTTAAATATCATGGGTGGAGAATGCCTGGCCCAGAGTAGGTGCTCAACACTTCCTTTTCTCAGTAAAAGCTGTGGTGAACATGAAAAAAAAAAAAAAAGAGAGAATCTTTCTTTTTCTGACTGTTTTAAGTTTTCAACCATGGAAGAAATTCATTGGTAAATTATATTTTTAAATATCTTCTAAGAATAATAGAAATGTTTAAGTACTAATTAGTAGGAAATAATTTTTTTATTTTTTTATTTTTTTAAATTTTTATTGTTATGTTAATCACCATACATCATTAGTTTTAGATGTAGTGTTCCATGATTCATTGTTTGTGTATAACACCCAGTGCTCCATGCAGAATGTGCCCTCTTTAATACCCATCACCAGGCTAACCCATCCTCCCACCCCCCTTCCCCTCTAGAACCCTCAGTTTGTTTTTCGGAAATAATGTTTTTTAATTTATTTATTTGAGATAGCACAAGAAAGCACGAACAGGGGCTTGGGCGGAGGGAGATGGGCAGAGGGAGAGAGAGAATCTTTTTTTTTTTTAATTTTTTTTTTTTTTTAAATTCCAGGCTTGCTGGCCTGGAATCACAACGAGAGCTGAAGGCAGAAGCTCAACCAACTGAGCCACGCAGGCGCCCCAGGAAATACTTTTTATTGCATTTCTTTTATACGCTAGACAATATGCCATATATTTTACATGTATTTTCTAGTGTGAAAGATGGCTCACTTGTAAAGGATTTATATCAGATAACAATATAAATTTTTACAGTTAAACAAAATAAATTTTAGGGGTGCCTGTGTGGCTCAGCCTTCTGCTTGGGTCGTGATCCCGGGGTCCTGGGATTGAGCCCCACATCGGGCTCCCTGCTCCGTGGGAAGCCTGCTTCTCCCACTCCCCCTGCTTGTGTTCCCTCTCTCACTGTGTCTCTCTCTGTTAAATAAATAAATAAAATCTTTAAAAATAAATAAATTTTAAAATTAGATATGCAAAAAATATTCCATCTTTAAATGAACTACTGAAAGCTGCATAGCAGTAAAGAATCTTGCAGTTCGGGCGCCTGGGTGGCTCAGTCGTTGGGCGTCTGCCTTCAGCTCAGGTCATGATCCCAGGGTCCTGGGATCGAGTCCTGCATTGGGCTCCCTGCTCGGTGGGAAGCCTGCTTCTCCCTCTCCCGCTCCCCCTGCTTGTGTTCCTGCTCTCGCTAGGTCTCTCTCTGTCAAATAAATAAATAAATAATCTTAAAAAAAAAAAAAAGAATCTTGCAGTTCTATTACATACCAGTATAAAAAAAACAATGCCATTAATAATTTTTTTGCCAAAGTCATGAATGTAAAATAATTCTAGGACACCTGGGTGGCTCAGTCGGTTGGGTGTCTGCCTTTGGCTCAGGTCTCAGTCCCAGGCTTCTGGGCTTGAGTCCTGCATCGGGCTCCCTGCTCAGCGGGGAGTCTGCTTCTCCCTCTGCCTGCAGCTCCCCCTGCTTGTGCTCATTCTCTAACAAATAAATAAATAAACCCTTAAAAAAAGTAAAAATAAAAATAAAGGGGCTGATTAACAAATGGCCAAGAAGCACAGAAAATGCTCGACATCACTAATCCTCATAGAAATGCAAATCAAAACCACAATGAGATATCATCTCACACCCATTAGGATTGCTACTATTATTAAAAAAAAAACAGGTATTGGTAAGGTTGTGGAGAAATTAGAAACTTTATGCACCATTGGCAGGAAATATGGTGCAATTGCTGTGGAAAACAATGGAGTTTCTGCAAAGAATTAGAAATAGAACGACCATATGAACTAGCAATCCTACTTCTGGGTATATATCCAAAAGAATTAAAAATGATGTCTCAAAGAAATATTTGCATGCCCATGTTCCTAGCAGCATGATTTGTAAGAGCCAAGAGGTGAAAGCAACCCAAATCTCAGTCAATGGATAAATGGATTTTAAAAATGTAGTATGTACATGCAATGGAATATCATTCTGTCTTAAATAGAAAGGAAATCCAGCCACATGCTACAACATGGATGAAACGTAAGGACATTATACTAAGGGAAATAAACCAATCACAAAAAGACAAATACTGTGTGATTCCACTTATATGAGTCAAATTCATAGAGACAGAAAGTGGAATGGTGATAACCATGGAAGGGGAGAGGGAAAAGAGGAGTCTTTACATAGGCATAGTGTTTCAGATTTCCAATGTGAAAAACTTACATGGAGATGGAGATTTTTTTGCACAACAATGTGAATATACTTAACACTACTGAACTGTGTACTTAAAAATGATTAAGATGGTAAATTTTATGTTAAATATTTTTTACTAGATAGTTTACATTTCTAAATCAATTAATGTTTTTACAACCTTCTCTTTTATTAAAAAAGTGAAACATAAGATGATCTCTAAAATCTTATTGTTTTTCTATATAAAGAATATGCCATTATGTCAATCTTTAAACAATTATTCTACTTAAGAAGAAAAGCATTGCACATTTAAATTGATGAGTATATTCCCTGAAAACATATAAACAGAATAATATTGTCTTTTTAGAAGGTAAACAGGGTGCCTGGGGGCTCCTGGGTGGCTCAGTCGTTACGCATCTGCCTTCGGCTCAGGTCATGATCCCAGGGTCCTGGGATCGAGCCCCGCATCGGGCTCCCTGCACCGCGGGAAGCCTGCTTCTCCCTCTCCCACTCCCCCTGCTTGTGTTCCCTCTCTCGCTGTGTCTCTCTCTGTCAAATAAATAAAATCTTAAAAAAAAAAAAAAAAAACAGGGTGCCTGTGTGCCTCAGTTGGTTAAGCGACTGCCTTCGGTTCAGGTCATGATCCCGGGGTCCTGCTATCAAGTACCACATCGGACTCCCCCTGATCTGTGGGGGGTCTGCTTCTCCCCCTCCCCCTGCCTGCCACTCCCCCAGCTTGTGCTCTCTCTCAGTCAAACGAGTAAATAAAATCTTAAAAAAAAAAGGTAAACAAGGTAAAATTGATAAAGATCTGATGATTTGGTAGGAGAACAGTTGTGATTTTCAATTTGGGTATTGTATAAAGTCTATGTAATAAGGGTAAAAATTAGTTCAAATCCAAATAATTTCTAATGTGTATCAGAAAAATCACAGATTATTCATCTTTTCACCACTTCACAGATAAACTGGTGTTTATGTAAGAAGGAATACTGAAGGAAGTGGATAAGGAATAGCAAACATAACATATTAGTTTCCAGCGTTTTAGAGGCAATTAAATGAATATAAAAAGACTCCAGTAATATGATAGACCAAATGTCAATATCCATAACATTTAGAGAGCTCCTCAGTCAAAAAATTATAAATATCCCCATTGAAAAACAGGCATGGCACACGAAATGTACTTTGCAAAGAAGTAGCAAATAAGCAGTAGACATGAACTAAAAAATCAGCCTCAATAGCTTAATAAAATATGATTTTTTTCTTTTTTTTTTTTTTAAGTAGGCCCCATGCCCAATGTGGTGCTTGAGCTCACAACCCTGAGGTCAAGAGTCCCATGCTTTACCGAATGAGCCAGCCAGGTGCCTCAAAAATAAAATATTATTTTTATGCAAATATTATTTCAGCTTTGTCTGTCATGTTGACAGAAATTTGTTGTAAAATTCTTACTCATGGGGCGCCTGTGTGGCTCAGTCAGTTAAGGGGTTGACTTGATTTAGGGTCAGGTCCCATGGTCCTGCTCCAACTGTGGGGGGAGGGGGAGTGCTTAGTTGAGATTCTCTCTGCTTCTCCCTCTGACCCTCCCCTACTCATGTTCACTCATGTTCTCTCTCTCAAATAAATAAATAAAATCTTTTTTTAATTCTTTTTTTTAAAAGATTTTATTTATTTATTGACACAGAGAGAGAGAGAGAGCACACAAGCAGGGGGAGTGGCAGACAGAGGGAGAAGGAGAAGCAGGCTTCCCGCTGAGCAGGGAGCCCGATGCGGGGCTCAATCCCAGGACCCCAGGATCATGACCTGAGCCAAAGGCAGACGCTTAACCAACTGAGCCACACAGGCACCCCCCTTTTTTTAATTCTTACTCTAAGTATATTTTGGTAAAAGTATTCTGAAGACTTTAACAATATTGTATATCTCTTGAGCTAGTTGTCCCAATTTTTAGAACTACAAAAAAATTTTGCATACCTGTTTTCATCACAGCATTACATCTCCTGTAGCATAAAATTGGAATGAACCTAAATCACCCATAAAAGAGGAATGACTAAATAAGTTATGATATACAATGAAATACTATACAGCTTTAAAAGAATATTTAATAGCTTAAGAAATTATCAAGATGTTTAGATTTAGAAAGGATGTGAATTATATATTCAATGCTACTTTAAAACATTATCTATTTTATTTTTTATTTTTATTTTTTATTAATTTATTTTTTAAAAGATTTTATTTATTAGAGAGAGAGAGAGCACAAGCAGGGGGAGCAGGAGAGGGAGAGGGAGAAGCAGGCTCCCCAGGGAGCAGGAAGCCCAACTCGGGGCTGGAGCCTGACCCTGGGATCATGACCTGAGCCTAAGGCAGATCCTTAACCGACTGAGCCATCCAAGTGCCCCAGCATTATCTATTTTACAACAAAAATATAATATGTGCATGGAATGTTAAATGTTAGCAAGTGCTAAAAAAATTAGATATCATTGGGTGATAGAAGGGATGGTTTTAAACAATTATATGTAATACACTTCTCTCATATATATACTTTTTCATTTTTAAAATGTATGTGATAATATTCCTTTAGGAAATCAGAAAAGCTGAGTTATTTTTAGATGCCCATTTACCATATGAAGTCCTTATTACCAAAGCCCTTCTATATCTTAAAAAAAAAAAAAAAACCCAGGTATGTTAAGATATAATTCACATACCTTACAATTCATTCATCTAAAGTGTACATTATATTGATTATTGAAAGTGTGGTCTTGGTCTTCCAACTATTATTTTTGAATTGTCTATTTCTCACTTCAATTTTGACAGGCTTTGTTTTCATGTATTCGGGGGCTCTGTTGTTACAAGCATATGTTTCTTTACACCTTTACACCATAATACCATTTTTCACAATTCACCATCATTTTTATGATTTTGTACCTGTCTCTCTCCCTACTGTGTCTCAGCTATCTTTGCACGACAGAATCTACTCAAGTACAAGGGACATAATAGTAGTCAGTAAATGTTAAATGAATGAATGAATGAATCCCTTGTTTTGTATTTAGCCTCAAAGACATTCCTGCCATGCTTAATATTTTGACTTCAAGATAGTGATACACAACATTCTCAAAGGCAGTTCCAAAAAGTGCAACTGACATTTGAAAATGTCAAGCTGAATTTGGATAAAATCCCCCTTCCCAATTTCCTTTGCAAATTTCAGTATATGTTATATTCAACTTTATTGTGTGAAAAAATTAGCATAGCTGCAAAGGGTGAGTTCTGTACCTTTGTAACTTTTACTTGTACATATTTACAACACTTATATATCAATTATTTCATTTCTCTTGTATTTTATTTTATTATTTTTTAAAATATTTTATGTATTTGTCAGAGAAATAGAGAAAGAACACAAGCAGGGGGAGCGGCAAGCAGAGGGAGAAGCAGGCTCCCTGCTGAGCAAGGAGCCTGACCTTGGGATGACCTGAGTCAAAGGCAGACGTTTAACCAACTGAGCCACCCAGGTGTCTAGTCTGTCTCTTGTATTTTAGAGTTTAAATTTCCCCACCATTAATGCTTTCGTGGGATGTTAGAAAAAGAAACTGGAACAGAAACAAACAAACAAACAATAGGGTATTATATGTTTTCCTCAATTATTTCTATTCTATTTGCAATCTTCCATTAACCTGGTTTATAACCTAGCATAGCAGGAAATAACAGATTATTTACTTTCTAGGAAAATACTCATGGAGCAATCTTGAAAAATGTGAACACAAGCTTCAATAAAAGTTCCAAGTTTACTGTAAAAACTCTATTATTTTTTTTAAAAGTTAATTAATCCGCTCCTTAATATGATTGTATACTCATACTGCTAAATACTTGGAAATGTATTTGGCTACCTCTTACACAGCAAAAAAGAGTACTTAAAAGAAAGTGTTTTTAAAATAGTCTAACAATATAATTAGTAATCATGTTAGAAATATTAACCTTTAACAAAAGTCTCAGAGGGGCGCCTGGCTGGCTCAGTCAGTAGAGCATGCAACTCTTTTTTTTTTTTTTTTTTTAAAGATTTTATTT
>NC_058419.1:33530232-33572396 GCF_002201575.2 Neomonachus schauinslandi | reverse complement strand
CTTTTTTTTTTTTTTTTTTTTAAAGATTTTATTTACTTATTTGACAGAGAGAGAGTTAGCGAGAGCAGGAACACAAGCGAGGGAGTGGGAGAGGGAGAAGCAGGCTTCCTGCCAAGCAGGGAGCCCGATGCGGGGCTAGATTCCAGGACCCTGGGATCATGACCTGAGCCGAAGGCAGATGCTTAACAACTGAGCCACCCAGGCGCCCCGAGCACGCAACTCTTGATCTCAGGGTTGTGAGTTCAAGGCTACACTGGGCATAGAGCTTACTTAAAAAAAATAAACAATTTTAAAAGAGAAAGTCTTCTCAGAAATCTTATATTTGAAACATATGTACATGATAAAATATAATAAAGATATATAATAATTGTACATGTAACTATATAATAATCATATGCACCTAATAATTATATATACATATTATATGTATATATATATATAAATACCTATATATATTATATAGAGAGATATACCTATTGTCAGGGAGGAAAAATTTTCTCTGTCCTTCAAGGTCCTTGTAGCTGGAGTAAGAATTAAACTGACATGAAACAGATTAACAGGAAAAAATCAAATTTTGTTTTGTAAGTACAGGAAATCCATACAAACATGAAATTCCAAAGACAGTCAGGCAATATGAGATTTATATGACATCCTGAGCTGAGGTGAGGGGTAGGAGTCTGGAGATAGAAAGGGGAAGAAGACCTTAGTAGGAAGGTGAGAGAAGATGTTTGGAAAACAAAGGGTGCTCCTTTATGCAAATAAGTGTCTTAAGTAAAGAGGAATCTCTTTTAATAGCTCCCGTCCTGGTACAGGCTCTCCTTTCCAATGTAAATTTAGTCAGTTGAGGGGGTGGTAAAGAGCTTTTCCTTAATCTGCTGGCTTTTGATTGCTTTTAACTCAGAATAATCTTCATACCAAAGTACCACATTTTTGGCTGGCCTGCCCCTTGGCCCCTACACTATATATACATATATATGTACATATAGTACACACACACACATATGTATGTATGTATGTATATTTTTAACCACCCTTTTAACTACATAAAACATTTAAATTCATAAAAATTATTACACAGAAAATAAAGCTAGAAGGAAATATACAAAATGTTTAGAGTGATTTTTTAATATTTGATTATTTTTCTTTTCTTTCCTTTTTTGTGTTTTCCAAATTGTGTACAAATATATGAATGAAACTGATAATTTAAATGAACAATTTTTTTTAAGATTTTATTTTTTTAAGTAATTTCTACACTCAATGTGGGGCTTGAACTCACAACCCTGAGATCAAGAGTCTCATGCTCTACCAATTGAGCCAGCCAGGTGCCCCTAAATGAACAATTTTTAAACTTTGTTTTTTTTCAAAAAGAAGAAACTTAAGTTTGCCTTAAATATTTCTGGAACATAAATTCATTTACTCAAGGATCAACTAATTACCTACGAAACAATAAATTACACTCTGTTCAAAAAGCTATAATCTAGGGTTGCCTGGGTGGCTCAGTCGGTTAAGCATCTGCCTTCAGCTCAGGTCATGATCTCAGGGTCCTGGGATGGAGCCCCACACTGGGGCTCCCTGCTCAGCAGGGAGCCTGCTTCTCCCTCTCCCTCTGCCTGTCGCTCCCCTGCTTATGCTCTCTCTCTCTGTCAAATAAATAAATAAAACCTTAAAAAAAAAAGATATAATCTAGTGTTAAAAAGGGATTGACAGAGGACTACCGCCATTTCATCCTCAAACTTCTAATTGATTTAAGTTCTTCTTTCTGGATTATCTCTAATTTACACAAAAGACCCGGCGGGCAAAGCATCCCATGATGGGAAGCAGAACTACCCCCTCAAGCAATAAGGACTGCCCTGAGACAGCAAGACCCCAGCCATGATTGACCCCAATACAACGACTGACCTGACCTTTACTGCCCACCTGCATGTACCCACCAACCTTTGTCCCACATTTTCTTTATATAAACCTAGAAGTATTTTCAGCACTTAGGAGACAGTCTTTGAGAGATCAGTCCACTATCTTCCCGGTGTTGGCCTCTCTGAAATAAATGCCTTTCTTGCTTCACCACCACTTGTCTCTCTGCCTCTGGATTTTGTCAGTGGTAAGTGGCCAAAGTCAATCTGTTTAGGGTCCCCAAAGCCAGGTGCTCTTGCACCCCTGTGTCCTGGCTACAAGATAACCAATCCAAAACAGAGTCACTGATGCTGAGCCCCATGTCAGCAAACCAAAACTTAATACTTAATCTAATTGCAGTTTCAGCTTCTCCTGGGAATGTAATTTTTTTTTTTTTTCCTCAGAGAGAGAGAGCGAGAGAGCACAAGCAGGAGGAGCGGCAGGCAGAAGGAGAAGCAGGCTCCCTGCTGAGCAAGGAGCCCAATTTGGGACTCAATCCCAGGACCCTGGGAACATGGCCCAAACTGAAGGCAGACACTTAACCAACTGAGCCACCCAGGGGTCCCTGGAAATGTAACCTTTAACCAATCAATCTGGAATTACTTGGTCAGTGGCTAGTGAATAAATCTGCCTTTCTATCACTCTTTGGAAGGCAACCTTGCCTGAAACAATGCACTCTTTGCTGATAACTTCCATTTCTTTTCCCCTTTCTGCCTTTAGAAACCTTTCTTTTTCTACAGCTCTTCAGAGCTCCTTTCTCTTTGCTAGATGGGATACTGCCTGATTCATGAGTTGTTGAATAAAGCCAATTGTATCTTTTAATTTACTTAACTGAATTTTGTTGTTTAACAGATTTGGTGGCAGTGCAGGGCTGAAGGAGACTTCCAACAGCTTCAGGGACAATGAGAATCATGGGTATGGTACCCAAAAACCCTTTTGAGTACTCTTTCTTGCTATTTCTGAGGGCCATGGGTAAGTTCCTCTAAGTTCTGAGCTCATCTCTCTTTGCATGGAGCTCCCAATCTAAGTGACTTTCCACAGTTCCTCATTTGATTGGAATCCCTCCCTGAATTCTCTCTCCCCACTCTCCCAAATTTCATGCTGGGAACTGATGATGGTTACCAGATTGGATCCTGAGTTGAACTGGGCCCTTTGTAAAACCTGGATTTAGTCCAGAATCAGACTCGGTCCAACTTAAAAACCAGAATGGATTTGGATCCAGACTGGGTTTAATTTAAACTGGACAAGGTCCAGTGAGAGGCCTAAGGTGAATAACATTTTTTTTTTTTTAAGTAAAGGCTATTGCTAATGGGAATCTTGGAGGCAAAGAAAAAAAAAAAAAAGGCCACAAAATTGGTGAACCTGGGTGGAGCACTTAGAAGCTGACAGAGTACTTGTGTGCCACCTAGCTTGAAGACTCCTATGTTAGGATAAGTTGATTACAAAACAGGTTAGATGGACACTAGGTCACCTGCCAACCTCAAAAGAATTTCCGTACAACAAGGTACATTGTAAAATACCATAAAATCCCCAACCCAGTGGCACATCCCTCTTGGGTGTTAGTTGGGCTCCAAGAGACCCAAAAGCTTAGTCAAAAAAATGAGATTGCTAAAAGAGTTAAGTACACCACCTTCCAGCATGCCTCCCGAAGGCCATGAGCATAGTTCTTAGACATAAAATATATCCAAGAGCTATGGTTCCAGAAGCTATAGATATCTACAAAAATGGCAAAATGGGGCACCTGGGTGGCTCAGTTGGTTAAGCATCTGCCTTCGACTCTGGTCATGATCCCAGGGTCCTGGGATCAAGCTTTGTGTTGGGCTTCTGCTCCGCGGGGAGCCTGCTTCTCCCTCTCCCTCTGCCTCCTGCTCTCCCTGCTTGTGCTCTCTCTGTCAAAGAAATAAATAAAATCTTAAAAAAAAAAAAGAAAAAAGGCAAAATTATGCTAAGCTTTTGTGTCCTGAGAACTGGGCTTGGTAACTGTGCAGTTGAAGGCTCTAAAATACGGCTAGACAGAAATGTGGGCTATACCCCATTTGTGGCTAGATATGACCAGACCAAAATGTAGGTTAAATTCCACTTGTGGCTAGGTTCCTACCTAACTGCTGCCAGCCTTTAAGAGAATCACAATGGCCATTTTGAGGAATGTTCGAATTAGGTAAGTTCGTTTTTAAAAGTGCACTTAAAAGCATGGGTTTCCAAGTCAAACAAATGGAATGAGAAACCTATTTTAATTGGCATACAGAAACCTCCAAAGTGCTTCAAAATTCCAAAATACCTATAATGAAAGTTCTGTTGTGAAAGGCTAATGAAAAATTAAAAATATAAGAGGTACCTAAAATAATAGACCATAAGACTGATATAACCCCTACCACTTCCCTCTATCTTCCTTTATCTGAGTACTTACTCAAGTAATCCTCTGTCTCAATAGCTTTTTTTACTTTGAAAAGGCTATTAAACAGTTTTACCTTTTACAGTAAGACCACCTAAGGCTACAGATCCTGTTCAACTATCTTTTACTCCTTGGTCAAAGGCCAAACCAAGGGCCATATTTAAAAATTTCCAAAACCCACAGAAAACCCTCAAAAATTTTTGTAAATGTAATACCTCCTAAGATTAATAGATTGATAAAATGGCAGAAACTAGGATGAGAGGCCACTGGTCTGACCAAGCATTATGAGCACTAAGCACTTTGCTCTTTGGGAAAGGACTTTGGGACAAGACTATAAACAAAATCCACCAAATTAGTGGCCTTACAGACAATCCCAAATCTATGCTCCAAGAAGGGACCTCATATGGGCCCCTCCCAGAGTTGATGAAACTCTGAGACATTTTCTAGTAAAATACTACATAATTCCCTTAAACAAAATAAGGGAAAACTAAAAATGAATGAAAAACCTTGGTGAATTCTAGTAGATACTGGAGCTTCACTCTACTGTAAACCCTACTTAGAGCTTATAGATGGGATCCTGGGGAAGCTAACTAAAGCTGGCTAAGGGTGGGAATTCTTATCAGACTTGACTCTCCCAAATCTCAATAGAGAAAGGAAAACAAAATATCTTTTGCGTGCTCTTTCTAAATGTCTCTTGAATCCAAGGGGTTGTTAAATACTGCCAGAAATATTTACTGTTCGTTTCAGCTGAAAACTGATGAGCTATATAAAGAGACTTTTTTTTAGCAGTTGGCTAAATTGCAAGCTGATATTCAAAATCTGATAGGAATTTTTTTAGGCCCTCTCCCCTAAACTACAATAAAACTATATACCCAGGCAGGGGGTGGGGAGTGGAATCTTCTAAAGCCTTTGTGGAAGGATTCCTAGAGCTCTTAAAAATAGGGAAACTAACCCAAATGTTTTTCGTCTTTTTTTTTTGTTTCAAGTTCATATGTTCTAAGATAATCTTCAGTGAATAAAAGCTAGTTTAAATTTGTTGGTTTAATTAAAATAGACATGCCGAGGCACCTGGGTGTCTCAGTCGGTTGAGCATCTGCCTTCGGCTCAGGTCATGATCCCGGAGTCCTGGAATTGAGCCCTGTGTCTGGCTCCCTGCTCAGTGGGGAGTCTGCTTCTCCCTCTCCCTCTGTACCCGCCCCCCCACCCCACTCATGCTCTCACTCTTGCTCACTGTCTCAAATTAACAAATAAAATCTTAAAAAAAAAAAAAATAGACATGTCCAGGGGCACCTGGCTGGCTCAGTTGGTGGAGCGTGTGACTCTTGATTTTGGGGTTGTGAGTTCATGCCTCACACTGGGTGTGGAGATTACTTAATAATAAATAAAATCTTTAGAAAAAAATAGACATGTCTGTGCAGTTATCAACGTAGAATGAATGTAATATAGACATACAACTTTTATTCTACTTGGGTTTACTAATCTATAAAGTAAATGTTTTCTGTGTTACAAAATTAGTCAGCCAGAAAAATAACGTGGGATAATGCGTAACTTTGTCTAATGTCTAATACAGTTTTCATAAGTAATCTAAACACAATTTTAAGAACAAATGCTTTACATAGATGTAAATGGGATAAGAGTTTCTAGGTGAATTTTCAAACAAATAGTTTCCAAAACCTTTGGTTACCCAAAAACTTAGTTTTGGTAAGTTAAGTTAATGATGAATTAAGGCAAGTTTATTGAATATCTAGATCATCTCCAAATAAAATACTGAAACATTACTAAAAATAGGTTTATCCACGTTTGGCTGCTTTTACAAAGGAACTAATGATATTTGGGTCCATTAATAAACATGTCTTGTGTCATACTGAAAACTTTACTATGAGAAAGCATATGTTTTGGAAAATTGCAAAAGTATTTCTTTTCTTTTCTTTTTTTTTTTTAAAGATTTTTTTATTTATTTATTCATGAGAGACAGAGAGAGAGAGAGAGAAGCAGGCTCCCAAGGAGCAGGGAGCCCGATGCGGGACTCGATCCCAGGATCCTAGGATCATGACCCGAGCCGAAGGCAGACGCTTAACCATCTGAGCCACCCAGGCGCCCTGCAAAAGTATTTCTATATTTGCCAAGCGACAGAATGCTAGCGTAAGAGACAGTCCACAATTGTTCACTTCTTAATTTTCAGTAGAAAATAAAGTTTTTAAAGATTAAAAATTCTAATATAATTAGAGTAATTAAAGCTACTAGAAATTATAAGGGAAACATCTGTGTGCAAGGAAAGTAGAATCTATATTTTCAGTAAGAAAAAGCATAAGGAATGGAGATGCATTTTGTTGAAGGAAAAGAAATTAATTTTGTCCTAAACCGAAGCTGGCTATTTCAGAATGGGAAAGAGTAAAAACAGGACAAAATCCGAATGTAAAAAAGAAATTCATAGAGGAGTGCCTGGTTGGCTCAGTCAGTAGGGCATCCTATTCTTGATCTCAGGGTTGTGAGTTTAAACCCCACATTGGGTGTAGTGATTACCTATATGTGTGTATGTGTATTTATTTATTTATTTATTTATTTATTTATTTATTTAAAATAGATTTTAAAAAAAATTCAGGGCACCTCGGCTCAGGTCATGACCCCAGGGTCCGGGGATCAAGTCCCGCATTGGGCTCCCTGCTCCGTGGGGAGCCTGCTTCTCCCTTTCCCTCTGCTTCTCCCCCTGCTTGTGCTCTCTCTCTTTCTCTCTATCAAATGAATAAATAAAATCTTAAAAAAAAAAAAATTCAGTGGCGCCTGGGTGGCTCAGTCAGTTAAGAGTCTGCCTTCGGGGGTGCCTGGGTGGCTCAGTTGGTTGGGCGACTGCCTTCGGCTCGGGTCATGATCCTGGAGTCCCGGGATCGAGTCCCGCGTCGGGCTCCCTGCTCAGCGGGGAGTCTGCTTCTCCCTCTGACCCTCCCCCCTCTCATGTGCTCTCTCTCATTCTCTCTCTCTCAAATAAATAAATAAAATCTTAAAAAAAAAAAAAAAAAAAGAGTCTGCCTTCGGCTCCAGTCATGATCCCAGGGTTCTGGGATCGAGTCCCACATCGGGCTCCCTGCTCAGTGGGGAGTCTGCTTCTCCCTCTATCCCTCCCCCTGCTCGTGCCCCCTCTCTCTCTCTCAAATAAATAAAAAAAAATAAAAAGAAAATCAGAGAAAGCTTATGGGAAAAAAATCTTGGTAGGGGAAAGGTGCAAGATGGCAGCAAAGGAAGACCCTGAACACGCTTCCTCCCACAAACACACCAAATCCATACCTACATATAGAACAATTCCTTCTGAAGAAGAACTGAGGGTTGATTGAATAGCTTCTGCACAACAAGGGATATAGGGGCCACACAAAGAATGGCAGGATAGATGGAGACACAGTAACACAAAAAATCTCTCTCCAGATGCTGTGAACTATAGTGGAGAATGATAGCACTGAGGGATCCATGTGCAAATTCACATGTTCTAGGGCACAGAAAAAAAGCTGCAGTTTAAAGGGCAACTAGATTACAAGTAAACTAACCTTAGAGTGTCCTCCAAATAGCAAAGAAACTCCTAGAACTCTCTCTGGGGTCAGATGTATTCTTGAGCATGATTGTTTACATTCCACCTCTTTCTTTCTTTTTTTAATTTTCTAATTTTTATTTTTAAGTAATCTCTATACCTAACATGGGACTTGAACCTATATCCCCAAATCAAGAGTCACATGCTCTACCAACTGAGCCAGCCAGCCTCTCCATCTATCTTTTTTCCTTAAAGATTTTATTTATTTATTTCTTCTTATTTTTTTTTAAAGATTTTACTTATTTATTTGAAAGAGAGTGCATGTGCACGTATTCGAGCAGGGTGAGGGGCAGAGGGAGAAGCAGACTCCCTGCTGAGCAGGGAGCCTGATGCAGGGCTTGAATCCAGGACCCTGAGATGATGACCCAAGCCGATGACAGACGCTCAACTGACTGAGCCACCCAGGCACCCCGCCCTATCTATCTTAATAGCAAAAATGGGAGTAGGATCTGGGCACTGTAGATGACCTGCCACCTCAGTAAGCATTTGCCCCTAGCCCACACCAGCCCCAGCCATTTCCCTAATGTGGCTCCCACACCAGTGCCTGCCTGAGTTCCAGTCATCCTGCTCAAGTGACCCAGGTGAGTTGAAAACTGAGACACTCCTAAACTGTGCTTGCTACAGCTGCAGCTGTCCCACCAAAGTGGCGCAAATGCAAAGCAACCAGAGACACCGTAGGCCCTCACCTACTTCAGCTCCAGCTGACATTCCAAAGTAACCTCTGCACCCAAAGATCACTCACCCATGCCCACTTCTGCTCCAGGCTCCTCGCCAAAGGAGCCCCAATGTGGAGTGCCTTGAGACCTTCAGCCTGCATACTCCAGCTTCAGCCAAAGCCACCAGACACATGCAGTCTACACAAGGATGTTCCTACCCAAGGCTACTCCTTCAAGACTGGGAGAGGTAGCTGCTTGGCCTCATTGATAGAAAAAACCCCAAACAGTCAAAAAAATGAGAGAGAGAAATACAGTCCAAATGAAACCAGAAGACAAAACATCAGTAGAAGAACTATAAGAAATGGAGATAAGCAATCTACCTGATGAAGAGGTCTAAGTGATGGTCATAAAGATGCTCATTGAACTCGACAGAAGAGTGGATGAACTCAGTGAGAACTTCAGCATAGAGATAGGTAAAACAAGCAAACAAACAAAATTGAAGAATACAATAACTGAAAAATACACTAAAGGGAATCAACAGCAGATAAGAAGATGAAGAAAAATGGATCAGTTATCTGGAAGACAGGGTAGTGGAAAGCACACAAGCTGAACAGCTAAAAGAGAAAATAATTTGAAAATGTGGCTAAGTTAAGGGACCTCAAAGACAACATTAAGCATACTAACATTCTCCTTATAGGAGTCCCAGAAGGAGAAGAGAGAAAGGGGCAGAGAACTTATTTGAAAAAATAATAGTTGAAAACTCCCCTAACATGGGGAATGAAACACATCCAGGTCCAAGAAGCACAGAATGCCCCAAATAAAATGAACTCAAGGAGGTCTACACCAAGATACATAATAATTAAAAATTTAAACATTAAAGATAAAGAGAGAAACTTAAAAGCAGCAAGACAAATTAACTATGTCCAAGGGAAATACCATAAGGCTATCAGCTGATTTTAGGGGTATTTTTAATTTTATTTTATTGTTATTATTTTTTTAAACATTTATTTATTTATTTGAGAGAGAGAGAGAAAGAGAGGAGGGAGGGGCAGAGGGAGAGAGAGAATCTCTAGCGGACGCCTCACTGAGCATGCAGCCAGACCCAGGGCTTGATCTCATGAGCCAAATGACCTGAGATCATGACCTGATCCAAAATGAAGTGTTATGTGCTTAATCAACTGAGTCACCCAGGCACCCCCCATTTCATTGGTTTTTTTGTTTGTTTGTTTGTTTTTTTAAAGATTTATTTATTTATTTGACAGAGAGAGAGACTGCAAGAGAGGGAACACAAGCAGTGGGAGTGGGAGAGGGAGAAGCAGGCTTCCCACTGAGCAGGGAGCCAGATGTGGGGCTGGATCCCAGGACCCTGGGATCATGACCTGAGCCAAAGGCAGACGCTTAATGACTGAGCCACCCAGGTGCCCCTATTTCATTGTTTTTTTAAGGTAAGCTCTATGTCTAATGTGGGGCTTTAACTCATGTCCCTGAGTTCAAGAGTCACGTGCTCTACTGGCTGAGTCAGCCAGGCTCCCCTATCAACTGATTTTTCAAAAAAGATTCTTTGGGGGTGAGAGAGAGAGAGGGCACAAGTGGAGGGAGAGGGAGAGGGGAAGCAGACTCCGCTGAGCAGGGAGCCCAACATGGGGCCCTATCCCAGGACCCTGAGATCATGACCTGAGCCGAAAGCAGATGCTTAACTGACTGAGCCACCCAGGTACCCCTAAGCTCATTTTTAGCAGAAACTTTACGGGAGAGGGGTGCCTGGGTTGGCTCAGTTGGTTAAGCATCTGCCTTCGGCTCAGGTCATGATCTCAGGGTCCTGAGATAGAGCCCTGTGTTGGGCTCCCTGCTCAGCGGGAAGCCTGCTTCTACCTCTTGTCCCCACTCCTGCTATCTCTGTCACTATCTCTGTCTCTCTCCCTCAAATAAATAAATAAAACCTTAAAAAAAAGAAAAAAAGAAACTTTACAGGCCAGAAAGAAGTCGCAGGAGATATTCAAAGTGCTGAAAGGAAAAAACCTACAAGCAAGAATATTTTACCTGGCAAGGTTATTATTCAGAATTGAAGGAGAGAGAGTTTCCCATACAAACAAAAGTTAAAGAAGTTCATCACCACTAAACCAGCCCTATAAAAATGTTAAAAACTTCTTAAAGTGGAGTGGTGCCTGGGTGGCTCAGTTGGTGAAATGTCTGTCTTTAGCTCAGGTCACCATCCCAGGGTCCTGGGACTGAGTCCCACTTCAGTCTTCTTGCTCAGCAGGGAGTCTGTTTCTCCCTCTGCCTGCCGCTCCCCCTGTTTGTGCTCACTCTCTCTCTGACAAATAAATAAATAAAATCTTTAAAAAAAAGATTTATTTATTTATTTTAGAAAGAGAGAGTGCACGTGAGTTGGGGGGAGGGACAGAGTGAGAGGAAGAGAGACAATCCTAAGCAGACTTGCAGAAGCCAGTGCAGGAATGGATCCCATGACCCACGAGATCATTACCTGAGCCGAAATCATGAGTTGGATGTTTAACCAACTGAGCCACACAGGCACCCCAGATTCCAGAAATTCTTGTCTTTTTATGGCAAAGTAGTTATTTACATAAATTCAGTAAGACTCTGTTCTCCTGGGGTACCTGGGTGGCTCAGTCGGTTAAGCCTTTGACTCAGGTCATGATCTCAGGGTCCTGACATCTCACCCAGCATTAGGCTCCCTGCTCAGTGGGGAGTCTGCTTCTCCCTCTCCCTCTGTTTCACGCCCCCCCCCCCAAGCTTTTGCTTAATCTCTCAAATAAAAAATAAAATATTAAAAAAAAAAAAAGAATCTGTTCTTGTAACAGGACACAATTAAAAACATCGGTTATATTACCGAGGCTTTGACTGAAATGTCATATTTGTTTTGAAATGTCATATTTGACAGAGATGTGTGCAGACTCAAATATGAACAGCAAGTTCTAAAAAACTACGTTTCACTTTATGAAGCCAATGTGCCTTTTGGATAAATCAGCCTGGTACTTTGCTTCAGCAAAGCAGCCTTAAAAAGAGCTCAGGGGTGCCTGTGTGGCTTAGTTGGTTAAGCATCTGACTCTTGATTTCAGCTCAGGTCATGATCCCAGGGTCCTAGGATCGAGTCCCACGTCGGACTCCTTGCTCAGCAGGGAGTCTACTTGGGGTTCTCTCTCTCTCCCTCTCCCTTTGCCCCTCCTCCTACTCTCTCCATCTGTAAAATAGATAAATCTTTTTTTTTAAAGATTTTATATTAAAAATAAAAATAAAAAAATAAAGATTTTATTTATTTATTTTTAAGAGAGAGAGAGCAGAAACAGGGGAAGCTTCAGGCAGAGGGAGAAGCAGGCTCCCTGCTGAGCAAGGAGCCCGACGTGGGACTTGATCCTAGGACCCTGGGATCATGACCTGAGCCGAAGGCAGACATTTAACCATCTGAGCCACCCAGGCATCCCAGATAAATCAATCTTTAAAAAAAAAAAAGAGCATATATGGTCAATCAGTATTCTTGTTGCATTTATGTGAATAATCATAGCAAATTTAGCGTAAACAAATTATCTTTGATAAAAAAGGGGCAGCTTAATTATAGAAAGAGAAATTATGTTAGCACTTTTTAAATATTAGATTCTAATCCTATTAATTGCCTTAAGGTTTTTTTATATACCTATAACTGGACTGGGTTCTGAATTCTTCCGGTTTCCTCAAATATCTGGCTACAACTTTTCAAACTAATATTTCCAATTTTCTCCCACCCTTCCAGTTTAGAATCACTCCAGACAAAGACTACCCTTGAATCTCCTTGGAAAGGACTAGACCAGGTCTTCCTCACTAACCAGATGGCAGCTAAATTTCAGGGACCTGAACCTTGGATATGTATTTCATAGCTAAAGAAGTCTCCACCTGATATCTACCCCTCCACACCAGTTGAAATCTTCAAAATCAAATTGGGTAGAAAAAGAAGTAGCTGACTTCAAGGTAGACTGCTTCCTCCCAAGACTCTGGATCAAGACTTCATACTTTAACTAAACATGAAACCCTTTCTTTTTCTCTTACTTTCCTTTACTCTGTCATCGGCCTGAAAAGATAATGGCATCATCTGTATCTCCTAGGCAATTGCTAAGGAGGGCAATCCAACCTCCAAACACTGTTGGACTTGCAAAATGCTTCTGCTTCAGTTTTCTTTAGAACAAACTCAGCCATTTCACTATTGTGTCATACTGCCTCACCTGGAGGTCCATTTCCCTATCCCTGGTTAACAATTCCAAACCCAGGGGCGCCTGGGTGGCTCAGTCATTAAGCAACTGCCTTCTGCTCAGGTCATGATCCCAGGGTCCTGGGATCGAGCCCCAAATTGGGCTCCCTGCTCAGCGGAAGCCTGCTTCTCCCTCTCCCACTCCCCCTGCTTGTGTTCCCTCTCTTACTGTCTCTCTCTCTGTCAAATAAATAAATAAAATCTTTAAAAAAAAATCAAACAAACAAAAAACAACCCCAAACCCAGGGAAGCTTTAGTCTAGGCTCTACGCAATGAAAGGGAAACAAGGGTGCCTGGGTGACTCAGATGGTTAAGTGTTGGCCTTCGGCTCAGGTCATGTTCTCAGGGTCCTGGTTCTCAGGGTCCAGAACCACATCAGGTTCCCGGCTCAGCGGGGGATCTGCTTCTCCCTCTCCATCTCCCTCTGCCTGCTCGTGCTCTCTGTCTCTCTCTCAAATAAATAAATAAAATCTTGAAAAAAAAAGAAAGGGAAACAAAGCAGGGGTAACCAGAATAAAACCACCTGTGTGGTCTATAGACCTTACATTTTCTTACCCATATGGCTGTACCAGAGGCCCTTGTGAATTAAAATTAGCTCCCTTTGACAGGTCCCCACTTCCCTGTTGAGGAATAAAGGTAAATAAGGCTATGATCAGGAACATCTCCTTGATTCTTGAAAATGTTACAGAATCTGTTGCTAATGCAACAGCAATGTGACAAAAATCCTTGGATTCTCTGGCCCAAATTCTTTTTTTTTTTTTTTATTTATTTTTTGACAGAGAGAGAGAGACAGCGAGAGAGGGAACACAAGCAGGGGGAGTGGGAGAGGGAGAAGCAGGCTTCCCTGCTGAGCAAGGAGCCCCATGCGGGGCTCGATCCCAGGACCCTGGGATCATGACCCGAGCCGAAGGCAGACGCTGAACGGCTGAGCCATCCAGGCGCCCCTCTGGCCCAAATTCTTGATTGTAGGATAGCCCTTGATTATGTTTTAGCTGAACAAGGACGTGTCTGTGCTGTAGCCAATACCACATGCTGCACCTGGATTAACACTTCTGGGGAAGTTGAAACTTAGTTATTTAAGGTCACTGAGCAAAGCACTTGGCTTAAAAAGGTGACTCCTTCAATGGGGTCTTTCTTTGACTTATTTGATTTTAATTGGCTTGGGCCTCAGAGACTATGGCTTTGAAGTGCACTCCAGACATCAGTAATTATCCTGATTGTAATAATCATAGTAATCTCCCTGGTTCTCTCAAACGTTTTAAATGCATGTTTGCAGCTGCTAACCACCAAAAAAAGGACGTCCCTAAAACTGGAATGCCAGAAAAGGGTGAAGGAAATGACCAACTGCAAAACTGTGAGCCTGAAGTTGTGACCTGTGTCAGCAAAATTGTTGTGATCTCTGAGTACCACACCAAGAATCAACAGAAAGCAACAGAACTTGAGAGGTTGCTGAAAGTGGCACTAATGCCTTAACATTTGGTCACATCTCTCAGCTTAGCTGAGAGTTTGATCAAAGGCGCCGGGGATTGTTCAGAAAGAGACAACCAAAATGGAGTCACTAATGCTATGTCCCACGTCACCAAATTGAGACTTAATACCTAATCTAATTGCGGTTTCAGACTCTTCCAGGAACATAATCGTTAACCAGTTGACCTGGAATTACTTAGTCAGCACTAGTGTGGAAGTACGCCTTTAGACCCCTTCCTTAGGAAAGCAAGCTTGCCTGAAACAATGCCTTCTTTGCTAATAAACTTCCTTTTCTGAATTAAAAACCTCTTCTTTCCTATAGTTCTTTGGAGGTCCTTTCTATCTGCTAGGTGGGGTTCTTCCCAATTCATGAATCAATAAATAATGCCAATTCGATCTTTAAATTTACTCGGTTGAATTTTGTTGTTTAACACAAGTAATAGGAATCATTGTATTCCCCAAAATATCTGTTAAGAGCATTATAACAGGGGTGCCTGGCTGGCTCATTCGGAAGAGCATGCGATTCTTGGTCTCAGGGTTGTGAGTTCGAGCCCTATGTTGGGTGTAGAGATTACCTAAAAATAAAAAAATTTTTTTTTAAAAACCATTATGATAGAACTCTTTCCTTAAAGCACTTAACTTTTAAATCAAAATAACTTGTTATGGTATTTTGCCAGAGAAATCTGCCAAGGAAAGAACAGTTAAGCATATGTAAATTTTTAAAAATCTTATTTATTTATTAGAGAGAGATGGAGAGAGAGAGTGCGTGCGTGAGCACACTGAGCTGGGAGGGAGGGAGAAGCAGGCTCCCCACTCAGCAGGGAGCCCGAAGCAGGACTCCATCCCAGAACCCTGGGACCATGACTTGAGCCGAAGGTACACACTCAACTCACTGAGCCACCTAGGCACCCCAAGTACATGTAAATTAATACCTAATTTTGCACTAGAATATCATAGTGCTTAATTTCCATTCTAGGTACATAAAATCTATGTTGGTCTCACTTCTCTACATGGGAATGATTATCTATTTTTTCTTTTATTATAATTCCTACCTATTATTTTGGAAACATGGGATGCCTGGGTGGCTCACTGGGTTAAGTGTTTGCCTTTAGCTCAGGGTATGATCCTGGGGTGTCCTGGGATTGAGCCCCACATGGGGCTCCCTGCTCAGCAGGGAGTCTGCTTCTCCCTCTCCCCTGACTGCTCATGCTCTTTCTCTCTCTCTCTGCCTCTCTCTCTCTCAAATAAATAAAATCTTAAAAAAGAAAAATAAAAAAAGAAACCTGCCAGACTGATAGCGGTCTCTAAATCATGTGACTGTACTCATTGGCCAAAGAAGTCACCAGGTGTTTGTTTTTCTGTAGCCTCAGATTTAGAAGGAACCTCAGAGGTCACTGAATGTAACCCATTGAAGTAGCCAGTAATTTAGTTCCTGCTTCAGGGCTTCCAGTGTCAATACCTCAGTTCAAGGCAGTTTATCTCATTGCTGTAGTTTTGTCCAATTATTGTAGTTTAACTATTGGAATGTCTCTATATAGTACAGAAATCAATTTTCCTGTAACTTGAGCTAGTGCTGCCCTCTAGCGCTGCACAAAATAACAAATTCACTCCCTCTTCCCAGGATTTTTTTTTTTTTAAACAATTTCGGTCCCCTGAGATTTCCACAGGCTTAAACATCTACAATTTCTGCAATAATGCCTCACATGACATGATTTAAATCTCCTCGCAAATTTAGTTGATTTCCCTTGTTTCAATCCGGTTTGTCAGTTAGTATATGGTGGCCAATACTAAAGCAAAACTCAGTGTGTTTCTTCTCTTATACTGGATGTTCTATTCATACCCATAGTAACAGGGTTCTTAGTTGAATGGGACTAACTCTGGTTGCCTTATGAATGGAAGGAATTTATTGAAAGTCGCTTGGGTAGCTCAAGAAATAGCTACAGACTCTAGAGAATCAGGCTCAAGAAAAAGGACAGGAACCAAGAATGGCTAGAAATTCAGAATCGTGGGGTGCCTGGGTGGCTTAGTTGGTTAAGCAACTGCCTTTGGCTTGGGTCGTGATCCCAGAGTCCTGGGATCGAGTCCCGCATCAGGCTCCCTGCTCAGCGGGGAGTCTGCTTCTCCCTCTCCCTCTGCCTCCTGTTCTGCCTGCTTGTGTGCTCTCTCTCTCTCTGTCAAATAAATAAATTAGAAAATCTTTACAAAAAAAAAAAAAGAAATTCAGAATTGTCTCTAAAATCATACCTCAAAATTATTATTATTATTTTTTTTTTAAAGATTTTATTTATTTATTCATGAGAGACAGAGAAAGAGACAGAGGCAGAGGGAGAAGCAGGCTCCCCACGGAGCAGGGAGCCCGACGCAGGACTCGATCCCAGGACCCTGGGATCATGACCTGAGCCGAAGGCAGACGCTTAACTGACTGAGCCACCCAGGCGTGCCCCATACCTCAAAATTAATCTGATGAGCCCACCAGTGCCATATGCTGATGCTGGAATCATACCACTACCATTGTTGGCCCTAGGGACTGGCTGTTGTGGCCAGAATGAAATCTACACTGGCCCAGCTTCTGTGTTGTACAAATACCAGTTTCCATGCAGGCCAAGTCTAGGTCATATGTTTTTGCTCAGTTTCTTGGAAATTTTCTTGGTTTGTAATGGGAGACAGGCTCTGCCTCTCAATAAGATTCTAATGGTGAGATGTTCACAAAAATAGGAAAGGACATCATTTGCCGAGCAGCTGACTAATGTTTTAAAAGCCTCATTTTAGCTTCTGTGTGGTGACGAGACCAAGAGCCATGGCAGAACTACGAAGACTGGTTAGGAAGCTATGTCAGTAATCAGGGTAAGAAATGATGTTGGCATGAATCAAGATGGTAATGGTGGAGGTAGAGAGAAGTGGTGAGATTCTGGATATATTTTGAAGGTAGAGCTCACAGCATTTGCTGATGGACTGGATATAGGGCGTGATAGTCAAAAATGACTTGAAATGCTTGGTCCTGAGCAAATAGAGACTAGAGTGGCCATTCAAACCATAAAACAGACTCTTAACTAATAGAGCAAAAACTGAGGGTTGCTGGAGGGGAGGCAGGAGGGGGGGTTGGGTTAGATGGGGGATGGGGATTAAGGAGGGCACTTGTTGTGATGAGCACTTGTTGTATGTAAGTGATGAATCATGGAATTCTACACCTGAAATGATTATTGCACTGCATGTTAACCAACTGGAATTTAAATAACTAAAAAAAAGAAAAGAATGGAATTGCCATTTATTGAAATGGGGCAGAACATGGCAAGAGCAGGTTTTGTGAGGGAAGATAAGAATTTGGTCTTGAAAAATTAAGTTTGTGATGACCGTTGTATATCTGAGTAGATATGTTGAGTAGGTATATCAGTCATACAAACTTTTGGTGTAGAGGTCTGAGCTAGAGACTCAAGGGAAACATCTGTATAGCTGCTTTTGAAAACCATGAGACTGGATGAGATCACAAGGCAGTATACATAAATACAGAAACTGAATATGGATTGGGCTCTCGTTCCAGTGTTTAAAGCAGTGGGTCTCAAACTGTGGTCCCTAGACCAGTAACATCACCGTCACATGGGAACTTGTTAGAAATATACACTTTTCTTCCCTATTCCTGACCTACTGAATCAGAATCTCCGGGGGTGGAGCCCAGCTAACGGCGTTTTAATAAGGTGACTCGAACGAACGTATGCTACCGTTTGAGCACCAGTGGTTTAGAGGACAGGGAGGGGCTAGAAAAGAAAACAGAAATGGAGCAGCCAGTAAGGTACAAGGAAACCCAGGAAAGAAAGGTGTCTTAGTGATGTAGATTTGGAATGTAGGTGAGGTTTGGTAGGGTGAGGTCCGGAGCCGATGGCCAAGAAAGAATTCTTAAGACGTCTTTGGTGCAAAATGGTGGTTTTATTAAAGCACGGGGACAGGACCTGCTGGCAGAAGGAGCTGCACTGGGGTTGTGAGGAGCTATTAATTACCTACTTTGCTGATGGGGGAGGTAAGGAAAAAGGGAGGTGTCCAAAAGGACTTTCATATGCTAAAGAAGACCCTCAGGATACTGGAGACCTGGCTATTATCAAGCTAAGGTTGTTTTTCCCTCTAGCAAAATATTAACATTAAGATAGTTGGAAGTTTCCTGGAGGAATGTCCCACATATCCCACCCAGAGTGTGTTTTGGGGGTGTGGGGGGGAGGTTGCTTGTGCTTTGTCCTCAGCTAGACTTCTGCTCCTTCATCATTAAGAGTCAAGAGAAGAAAACATATCAAGGAGGAAAAAGTAATCAATTCTATCAAATCCTGTGGGTGTATCAAATAAATTAACCAGTTCCAGTCTTTTGGGAGGATAAACTATACTTCACACTCTTGACCTTCACTTGATTCTTCTAATAAATCCTCCTTTTCATTTAACCTAGTTGGAGTAGACTTCTGTTATTTCCAACCGAAAGATCCTTCACTAGAAAATACCCAATTGTTCTACAATTGATTTAGAGAAACAACATTCTGAACTGTACATTAATCTTTATGTAGCAGGGGAACTCTGTTTGAACCTAAGCCTATTTGAAGATTTATTTATTTATTTGTTTGTTTGTTTGACAGAGAGAGAGAGAGAGGGAACACAAGCAGGGGGAGTGGGAGAGGGAGAAGCAGGCTTCCCCCCCCGAGGAGGGAGCCCGATCCAGGACTCGATTCCAGGACCTGATCCCAGGACCCCAGGATCATGACCTGAGCCAAAGGCAGACGCTTAACAACTGCGCCATCCAGGGGCCCCAAACCTAAGCCTATTTGAACGAAGGCAAAGAATTCTTCCTAAGAAAAAGTTACGTAAGGCCAAACTCATTAAATAACAAAATGTTGTCAGAGGAGAGAAGCAATTTTATGCAAAGCAATGTTATAAGAGCTCTCTCTTGCTCGCTCTCTCTCTCTCTCTCAAAGTTATCTCCTGGCCCAATTTCTACTAGACTCAATTCTGAAATCTAAGGAGGAAGGGGGCTGCAAATTTAAAAACACAACAAAACAAACCCCAAATTAACAACAACAAAAATGTTCCAGTAAAACTCTTTAGGACATTGGGATCTAGAAGCATCACTTTGGTGTCCCTCTAATAGAAGTGACCCAGAAGGAGAGACAGAAGTTCTCTACGTCAGCATGTGGCTTTTGACTTCTTAGGGGCTCCAATTCCTTATTTGTAGCAGGAGCTGATGGAGCTTAAAGTATATGGTGGTACCAAAAAAAGGAGTCCAGAGGAAGGTAAAAGGAAAGGAATAGCAGGTTCTGTATGGCAGCTCACTGGATTGTTTGTGATTACATTTATGAAAGACCTCCCCACCACAACTCACTGAGGAAATATTAAGGGAAACATATTTCAGGGAGCTGGGTATACTACAAGATTATAGGGAAACAGAAATTATTGAAATTTGAGTTATTACTATTAATGTACTACTACGGATAGCCACAGACTGAAGATGAAGCTTGGGAAAACTTGTGTGATACATAGGAAATTTTTCATGTATTAAGATTCACCTTTTTAGTACATTTTTTCCCCTCCTATTCAAGACTATTCTTTTTTTTTTTAAAGATTTTGTTTATTTATTTGACAGAGAGAGAGAGAGACAGTGAGAGAGGGAACACAAGCAGGGGGAGTGGGAGAGGGAGAAGCAGGCTTCCCGCGGAGCAGGGAGCCCGATGTGGGACTCGATCCCAGGACCCTGGGATCATGACCTGAGCCGAAGGCAGACGCTTAACCGACTGAGCCACCCAGGTGCCCCTCAAGACTATTCTTCTAATTGCACTCTTAATTTCATCTTTTCTGTCATGTGTCCAGTGATTATTTCCTATTCTCTTTAATTTTAATGCCTCTTTCCCATAGCCTGTAAGTATGTTTAATTAAATCTTTTCCATTAAAAAAGCTCACTGTATAGGTACTTGGCCAACTCAGTTGGTAGAGCATGTGACTCTTGATCTTGGGGTCATGAGTTCAAGCCCCAAATTCGGAGTAGGGATTATTAAAAAAAAAAAAATCCAAAACCCCACTGTAGTCTACCTTGTGAAAGTAGTGGTTAAAAGCATGAATTCTAGAGCCAGACTGCCTGAGGTTGAAAACTCCACTGTTGACCAGTTTTTTGTCCCTGGGCAAATTTTAATGCTCTGTGCCTTCATTTCCTTACATGTATAAAGGAAATAATACTAGTTCTTACTTATGGGTTTATTGTGAGTATTAAGTGAATGGATATTTGTAAAACTCTTAGAACAGTGCCCAGCAGATGGTAAATGTTGTATGTGTTGATTAAATAAAAATTAACTAATTGATCAAGCCTCAACTTACGGCCTGTTAAAAGTCTGCTAAAGGTTAGAAAAACAACCAACCAACTCTTAATTACTAAATTTAAGGAATTCTGCAGTTCTTTTTTTTTTTTTTTAATTTATTTATTTATTTGACAGACAGAGACACAGCGAGAGAGGGAACACAAGCAGGGTGGAGTGGGAGAGGGAGAAGCAGGCTTCCCGCAAAGCAGGGAACAGATATGGGGCTCGATCCCAGGACCCTGGGATCATGACCTGAGCTGAAGGCAGCCACCTAACTGACTGAGCCACCCAGGCGCCCCGGAATTCTGCAGTTCTTAGCTAACTTGATCGTTCAGCAATACTTGCTTTGGGGGACCATTAAGTCCCTCTTAGAACTTTATTTCCTGGATGCTTCTTTCCTGGTTCTTCCCATAGCTCTCTGATATTTTCTACTCAATTTCCTTTGTAATTTCCCTGGGATTCTGTCTTTGGTCCTCTTCCCTTCTTACTCTACAATTCAATAAATCTGATATTTAAAAAAATGCTCCAAACCCACTGCATAAAAGTCCCTCCATAATCTATTCTCTGCTGATCTCTTCAGATTCATCTTTCAGTACCGCACCACATGAAATGGCTTGAACTTTTCAAAGTGCTGGTAGGGCTGCTTCCCCCAAGAGGAAATCCCATTCCCACCCTTAAAATTATTCCCTAATTTTTCAAGTCTTAAATGAATTTTTTCTTGATACCGTAGGTGATTTTCTCCTGTAAGTCTCATATATATTTTATAGATAACAGTATCATCAGAGCCTAACACAGTGAACAGCTCAGTATTTACTGACAGACTGAATTATAGCATCTAAATTAATATTTTACATGTATTTATTGTCTTCACCAACTGTATATGCCTTGAGAAAAAGATTTATTAATCATTAGGTTCCTTGTGCTAAGTAATGACTTAAAAACAACAAATAGGGCGCCAGGGTGGCTCAGTTGGTTAAGCGACTGCCTTCGGCTCAGGTCATGATCCTGGAGTCCCGGGATCGAGTCCCGGGATCGAGTCCCGCATCGGGCTCCCTGCTCTGCAGGGAGTCTGCTCCTCCCTCTGACCCTCCCCCCTCTCATGTGCTCTCTGTCTCTCTCATTCTCTCTGTCTCAAATAAATAAATAAAATCTTAAAAAAAAAAAAAACCAACAAATAGTTAAACAATTTACATTTACAATCTCTTCAAATGTTTATGTTGTGATTTCTGTAACAACTTAAGTTTTCAGCTCTCAAAATTTATTAATTTGATTTTTATTTCCTCTGAAGAACCAGGGATACCCAGGAGTCTTCTAACATTTAAAAATAATGTATACTGAGCAGTATTAAGGTGGTAAGAGGAATGATTATATTTTTTTCTTAAGAAATGTCATGGACACATCTTTAGGGAAGTCCTCAAAAAGTATGTGGTGCTGCAAGCTTGTGGGTGGGCCCTAACTGCTAGATTTGTGGTAGATCTTCAAATTTGAGGGAAGCAGAGAACCAGTCTATCACGTCAAGAACATAAGGTTCTACTCACCAAGGATGCCAACAGCAAAGAGGACAAATGTTTTTTTCTTTGTTATGAAAGGAGAGGGTCAAGAAGTCACAGAAGGAAAAAAAGTTGCAACTGAGTGGGTGGCAGATGCACAGAAGAGGCAGTTTCTAGAAAGCGCGGGAAAGAAATGGGCGGGTCTTTTTTTTTTTTTGATGATCCAAGTTTCTGATAGGATGTCTGCGGAGGGGTAACTGCTAAGCTCCTCCCCCTGAGCCTTAGCAACAGTGAAGGGAAAGACTGTGATTGGGTGACAAGTTTAGCCAGAACCCTAGGGAGCAGTGAGGGGGCGCAATACACCAGCTTAGCTCAGAGCGGGTGCGGCTACGCTGAGGAGATGGCTTCGCTTTCCAGCCCAACACTTTCTGGAAAGGTGGTGACAGAACCTAACAATGGGGGAAAGATGACCTATCTAGATATGTCTCTAGGTATGTAGACCCCAAACTCCAGCCCCAACTAGTCTGGGCTACTGGCTTTGAATAGTAGACCTTGGCTTGGGGCAGGCTGGAGGAGACCCCATGAGGCATACGCTCCTGGGTGGCGAGGCTGGCGCTCTGTATGCCGCTCCTGCCCCAACGTGGATAAAGCCCAGGCCAGCTTAGCTCCTGCCCTTCCTTTCTCCTCCCATTTTCCTATGACTCCTCTTGGGCGGGAAACTGGCGAAAGCTGACAGAAATTGCGTGAGACGTAAGGGTTGCTGAAGGTTCAGGCTGAGGGAAATAAAAAGCCAGCATTCTCCATATATTTTATTCTCCTAAGGATTGATAGCAAGCCACCCACCCACTTCACATGAGGCTCCTCGAAATCAGTCTTTGAATCTGAGAGCCTGTCACAAATGACTACTTTCCAGGGGCTTATTTTCAAAGACTGAAAGCGAGCAGGAAGACTAGGCAAAGGGGTGGTTTATTTGCTTGCTTGCTTGTTGATTGGTGCTATACACTCTAGACCAACTTTCTTCTCCACTGGCACCTTCTAATCTCTTAACCTCAGACCTCTTCAGGACTATCACCCACTTTGGAAATGGGGAAGGTGAGGGGAAAAGGGAGGGCCGACTTCATAAATGAGCGAGAGGGAGCAGAACAAGGAGGCTGACTTTAAAAATGGCAGGAGATGGGGCGGAGTGGGGATGGGGGGCAGACGAGCAGGGAAAGAGAAAGCTGCAACAGTGGGGGAAAGAGCTGAAAAGCAAGGGCAGCTTTAGAAATGAGAAGGGGAGGAGCAAGGAGGGCTGAACCTCGAATGGGAAGAGCAGTGCAAAGAGATTTCACTTTGAGTTGAGTGTTGGAGAGCAGAGCAGGGAGGGTGGAACTTAGAAATGGCGGCAGGGCTGGTTGGGGCGGGTAGGAGGGGAGATGCAGGGTAAGAGTGGGAAGCAGGGAGGGAAGCAGGGGAAGGAGAGTGTGCCATAAAAATGAGGTGAGTAAGGACAGGGAGGACATACTTTATTATGAGAAGGGAGAGCCGTGAGGGTGGAGAAGAGCAGGAGAGGCAAATAATTAGACACGGGAGGAGCAGAGCAGATGGGGGTATTTAGAGATGAATGGGAAAGAGTAGAAGAAGAGGGAGGCAGACTTCCAAAAATAAGAGGGAAAGCAGAGCAAGCAGAGTGGACCTTAGTGGGGAGGGAGGAGTAAGGGGAGCTGACATTAAAAGTGGGGTTGAAGAGGAGCAAGGGCAAAAGACCTTAGAAATGGAAGGAGTAGAGTAGGGATGGAAGACCCTAGAAGTGGGAGGCTGCAGAGCATTGAGGGTGGAACTTTGAAATGGAAGGGCACAGAACAGGGAAAGTTGACCTTATAAGTGGGGAGGGAGGGGGGACTTCAGAAATGAGGAGGAAGGAGCAGGGGTTGAGATGTGAAATACGAGACAGGGAGCAGCTGTGAGGGCAATCAGTAGAAATGGAAAGAGGGAGGAACCGGAAGAGTGGACCTTAGGAATGAGAGTGAATGAGCAAATAGGGAGGGCAGTCCTCAGAAAGGAGCTGAGAAGTGCTGCCAGGGAGGATCTTATAAGCGGCAGGGAGCAGGCAGAGTGGATCTTACAAATGTGGTCTGAGGGAGTGGACTGCTGAAATGAAAGAGGATTATTTGCCTTTTTATTGTTGTAATAGTTTTTTATATATATATTGCAGATGCTGGACCTTTCTCAGGTATACAATTTACAAATACTTTCTTCTGTATTGTGGGATGGCTTTTTACTTTTTTTTTTTTTTTTTTTTAAAGATTTTATTTATTTATTTGAGAGAGAGAATGAGATAGAGAGAGAGCATGAGGGGGGGAGGGTCAGAGAGAGAAGCAGACTCCCTGCTGAGCAGGGAGCCCGACGTGGGACTCGATCCCGGGACTCCAGGATCATGACCCGAGCCGAAGGCAGTCGCTTAACCAACTGAGCCGCCCAGGCGCCCAGGCTTTTTACTTTCTTGATAGTGTCCTTTGAAGCACAAGAGTTTTGCATTTTGATGAAGTACATTTGATTTTTTTCTTTTGTTGTTCATGATTTGGTATTCTATCTAAGACATTATGAAGATTTACCCCTATGTTTACTTTTAAGAGTTTTCTAGTTTTGGCTTTTACATTTATATCTTTGATCCATTTGAGTTAATTTTTTGTAAATGGTGTGAGTTAAGATCCAACTTCATTCTTTTGTAGGTGGATATCCAGTTGTTCCAACATCATTTGTTAAAAAAAGACTATTGTTTCCGCTATTGAATGGTCTTGGTAGAACTGCATTCTTTTTTTTTTTTTTTAAAGATTTTATTTATTTATTTGAGACAGAATGAGAGAGAGAGAGAGCACATGAGAGGGGGAGGGTCAGAGGGAGAAGCAGGCTCCCGGCCGAGCAGGGAGCCCGATGCGGGACTCGATCCAGGGACTCCAGGATCATGATCTGAGCCGAAGGCAGTCGCTTAACCGACTGAGCCACCCAGGCGCCCCTAGAACTGCATTCTTAACTTCATTTTTGGATAGTTCATTGCTAGTATATAGAAATAGGATTTATTTTTGTGTGTGGACCTTCTAGCTCACAACCTTGCCAAGCTTGTTTATTAGCTCTAACTTGTGTGTGTGTGTGTGTGTGTGTGTGTATCTTTAAGACTTCCTTTTTATAAGATCATGGCATCTGAGAATATAGATATTTTCACTTTTTTCTTTCAAATCTGGTTGCTTTTTCTTTTTCTTTTTTTTTTTTCTGGACTAATTCTCTTGGCTAGAATTTCCAGTGAAACGTTAATTAGATGTGGTAAGAGTGGACATCCTTGACTTGTTTCTGATCTTAGGGGGAAGGCTTTTGTCTTCCCCATGAATCATTATTTTAGCTGTGGGTTTTTCCTAGATGCTTTTTATTTTATTTTATTTTTTATTTTTATTTTTTAAAGATTTTATTTATTTGACAGAGAGAGAGGAAACACAAGCAGGGGAGTGGGAGAGGGAGAAGCAGGCTTCCTGCAGAGCAGGGAGCCTGATGCGGGGCTTGATCCCAGGACCCTGGGATCATGACCTGAGCTGAAGGCAGACGCTTAATGACTGAGCCACCCAGGCACCCCTTCCTAGATGCTTTTTATAAGGTTGAGGAAGTTGCCTACTTCAGGGTATGTTACCTCTGAGGGGGAATGGCCCTGAATAGTACCTAAGACATTTTCTTGTTTTTTTTCTTTAATGTGTTTTTCACAATCTATTTCACCATGGGTATCAATAGGCTTTACTCTTCTGGATTCCAGACTGTTACTTGCCCTTCACCCCAGGCTCCAACATGAGTTCTGAAATATTTCGTGGCATTAAAGTGACTTTTAAAAAGTAATATTTGGTCACTGGGCAGGACTGGGACTAAGGTGAGGCAAGTGAGGCACTTGCCAAGGGTGCAAAAATTTTTTTTTTAATTTTATTTATTTATTTGATAGAGAGAGAGACAGCGAGAGAGGAAACACAAGCAGGGGGAGTGGGAGAGGGAGAAGCAGACTCCCCGCTGATCAGGGAGCCCGATTCAGGTCTCGATCCCAGGACCCTGGGACCATGACTTGAGCCAAAGGCAGACACTTAACATCTGAGCCACCCAGGCGCCCCAAGGGTGCAAAATTTAAGGAGGCAATAAAAATTCAATGATTGAGGGGCACCTGGGTGGCTCAGTGGGAAAGCATCCAACTCTTGGTTTCGGCTCAGCTCATGATCTCATGGGTCGTGAGATTGAGCCCCGAGTACGGAGAGTCTGCTTGAAGATTCTTTCTCTCTGCCCTTCCCCCTGCTCTTGCTTTCTCTCTCTAAAGTAAATAAGTAAATCTTTAAAAAAAATTGATGATCGAGATAATTTTTTTTTTTTTAAGATTTTATTTACTTGACAGAGAGAGACACAGCGAGAGAGGGAACACAAGCAGGGGGAGTGGGAGAGGGAGAAGCAGGCTCCCCGTGGAGCAGGGAGCCCGATGCGGGGCTCGATCCCAGGACCATGGGATCGTGACCTGAGCCGAAGGCACCCCAGAGATAATTTTTTTTTTAAAGATTTTATTTATTTATTTGAGAGAGAGAGAGAATGAGAGACAGAGAGCACGAGAGGGAAGAGGGCAGAAGGGGAAGCAGACCCCCCGCTGAGCAGAGAGCCCAATGCGGGACTCGATCCCGGGACTCCAGGATCATGACCTGAGCCGAAGGCAGTCGCCTAACCAACTGAGCCACCCAGGCGCCCGAGATAATTTTTTTTTAAGTAGGCTCTACACCCAATGTGGAGCCCAGTGTGGGGCTTGAACTCACAAACCCGAGGAGTGTCTGGGTGGCTCAGTTGTTTAAGCGTCTGCCTTCAGCTTAGGTCATGATCCTGGAGTCCTGGGATCAAGCCCTCCATCGGGCTCTCTGCTCAGTGGAGAGCCTGCTTCTCCTTCTGCCCCTTACCCTGCTTGTTATGTTATCTCTCTCTCTCTCAAATAAATAAATAAAATCTTAAAAAAAAAAAAGAGTAGAATAATACTAAAAAAAAAAAAAAAAAAAAAAGGAACTCACAACCCCAAGATCAAGAGTTGGTTGCTTAACCGATTGAGCCACCCTGGAGCCCCAAGATAATATTTTTAAACATTTTTATTATTTATTTTATTTTAGAGAGAGCAGCAGGAGGGGCAGAGGGAAAGGGAGAGAATCCTGAGCAGACTCCATGCTGAGTGCAGAGCCCGACGTGGGGCTCAGTCTCACAACCCTGAGATCACGATCTGAGCTGAAATCAAGAGTCAGAAGCTTAACCAACTGGGCCACCCAGGCACGACCCTGCCCTGAGATAATATTTTTAATGAAATATTTTTTAAGATCAAATGGACAAACTAAAGCCCTCTGGCTGATCACATGTTTTTGTAAATAAAGGAGCAGGGTGAAGCAAGTGAGGCCATGTTGTGTGTGCACAGGGTCTGATCTGGTTTTTGTTGTTGATATTTTATTCATCAAGGATTGTTCTTGTGTTGATTTTTATTTTTAAATAGGTTGTGTTAAATACTGAGTTTTTTTGGAGCATCCTAAAATTTGATGCCTGAGGTGAGTGCCTCATTTGCCTTATTCTAGGCTCTGCCCTGTCACCAGGAGCATGAATTTGGGGGCAAATGCCAGAGCCAAGGAGAATCTATAGCACGGAGGTAAAACCTAATGTTGCCTGTGCTTTTCTGATTTCACTGTTTCATGATCTCAAACCTTGGTTCCCCAAATCCATATTTATATCATTTCAGACAGATGAGAGCATAGCTTTTGAGTTTTTCAAGGGGAACAGGCAAAACTGTTAGTCATGAAAGGTCCTTCCAGTTTGAAGCCAAGAAAAATACGTCATAAAGAGCAAATACATGTTGCTTCCATGAATTGATGAGAAATCCATACTTTTCCAGTAAATTTCCCCATGACTTTATTAAAGTGAAAATATTACTTTTAACAATGCATACCTGTCATTGGATTATACACATGTATGTTTGAAAAGCAGTTTTATGTTTATTTATGTCATTTATGTATTATATATAATTTTATATTATTTATAATATTTATATTGAATGCAAGGATATTTATTACTTCCATTGTTTTTTTTAAAGATTTTATTTATTTATTTTTATGAGAGAGAGAAAGAGCGCACAAGCAGGGGGAGCGGCAGGCAGAGGGAGAGGGAGAAACAGACTCCCCGCTGAGCAGAGAGCCTGATGCGGCACTCGATCCTGGGACCCAGGGATCATGACCTGAGTGGAAGGCAGATGCTTAACCGACTGAGCCACCCAGGTGCCCCTTATTACTTCCATTGTAATAAGATGTACTAAAATAGGAAAAGGCTCTACAAATTATTTTTTTGAAGATTTTATTTATTTATTCATGAGAGACAGAGAGAGAGGCAGAGGCAGAAGGAGAAGTAGGGGAGCCTGATGTGGGACTTGATCCCAGGACCCCAGGATCACGACCTGAGCTGAAGGTAGAGGCTTAACTGACTAAGCCACCCAGGTGCCCTCTGCAAACTTATTTTTGTTCTTGTCCCTAGTAAACATTTTCAGAAGGTATTACAGTGTTTTTTTAGAAATAAAAGGTAAAAATATGGGGCGCTTGGCTGACTCAGTGGGTGTGGCATGTGACTCTTGATCTCGGGGTGTTAGGTTTGAGCCCCACATTGGATGTAGAGATTACTTAAAAATAAAATATTTAAAGGGGCGCCTGGGTGGCTCAGTCGTTAAGCGTCTGCCTTCGGCTCAGGTCATGATCCCGGGGTCCTGGGATCGAGCCCCGCATCGGGCTCCCTGCTCCGCGGGAAGCCTGCTTCTCCCTCTCCCACTCTCCCTGCTTGTGTTCCCTCTCTCACTGTGTCTCTCTCTCTCTCAAATAAATAAATAAAATCTTAAAAAAAAAAAAAATAAAAAAAAATAAAATAAAATATTTAAAAAAAGAAGTAAAAGGCAAAAATAAAACCAAAATTGGAACTGGCAACAGCAAGAACTTAATAGGAGCTGTACTGCCCTCTTCACCACTTCTGTCTAAAGGAGACTAATGCAAAAGTACTGTAGTCTGAAAGAAAAAAAAACCTTTCTGCTTCCTAGATATAATCATAGATCCATAAATGTTTATAAAGCTTCTCTGTATTATTTATTTATTTATTTATTTGACAGAAAGAGACACAGTGGGAGAGGGAACACAAGCAGGGGGAGTGGGAGAGGGAGAAGCAGGCTCCCCACTGAACAGGGAGCCCTTTGAGGGGCTTGATCCCAGGACGCTGGGACCATGACCTGAGCCGAAGGCAGACGCTTAATGACTGAGCCACCTAGGTTCCCCAAGCATCCACTCTGTATTAAGCACTGTGCTAGGTACTTGGTACACTAGATAAATAATGGCTTCTTCTCAAGCTGATAATCCAGTTGGGGAGGCAGCTAAGGAAATATATGCAATTATATGTTGTTTTAAATGTTTGGAAGTATGTGTAGTCAGAGTCTGTCAGAAATTGAGAGGAAACTAAGTCACATTTTTTGAGGTTTCTGGTATTTTACATATTTATTTATTTATTTATTTTTAAAGATTTTATTTATTTATTTGACAGAGACACAGCGAGATAGGGAACACAAGCAGGGGGAGTGGGAGAGGGAGAAGCAGGCTTCCTGCGGAGCAGGGAGCCTGATGCGGGGCTCAATCCCAGGACCCTGAGATCATGACCTGATCTGAAGGCAGACACTTAACGACTGAGCCACCCAGGTGCCCCAAGGTATTTTACATATTTAAAAAATTATAGAACGATGTTTACAAAAATTGGGGTATGTTTTAAACGTTCACAAGTAATAAAATAGTGATTTCAACACCTTCTAAAATACAAAATAATATGATTTTTTTTTTTTTTACAGATTTTATTTATTTATTTGACAGAGAGAGAGCGCACAAGCAGGGGGAGCAGAGGGAGAAGCAGACTCCTTGCTGAGCAAGGAGCCCGATGCGGGGCTCGATCCTAGGACCTGGGATCATGACTTGAGCTGAAGGCAGATGCTTAACTGACTGAGCCACCCAGGCGCCCCTAATTATGCTTTTTACAAGAAAATTGGTTATATGATTTATATCAAAATTTAATTATATGGCACCTCAAGCTGGGTGATCTATTTTTTAAAAAGTTTATTTATTTAAGTAATTTCTACACCCAACATGGGACTCAAACTCACAATGCAGAGATCAAGAGTTGTCTGCTCTTCCAACTAAGCCAGCCAGGTGCCCTGGGTGATCTATTTTATTTTATTTTATCTTATTTTATTTATTTATTTATGATTTTATTTATTTGAGAGAGAGAGAACGATTGAGAAAACAAGTGGGAGGAGGGGCAGAAGGAGCCCCTCATGGGCTCCCCAGGGAGCCCAACATGGAACTTGATCCCAGGATCCTGGGATCATGACCTGAGCTGAAGGCAGATGCTTAACCAATTAAGCCACCCAGGTGCCCCTGGGTGATCTATTTTAAACTGTTTGAAGAATGTTGTCTTTCTTCAGTCCTCACGGTGTTTTTCTGACATGAATCTTACTTAGGTCAAGAATTCAAATTTGAGTGTCTTTAGTGAGGTCTGAACGAAATGGTTCTCCTTGAGAGACTAGCTAGGTATTCTCCAGATGGAGTCAGTGGAGAATATCATATGGAGAGTAAGCAGGAATATAGCACCATGTCTCTGTAATGATATCATATCCTGAGAACTAAGGGAAAGGACATGAAAATCTGGAAGGTTGATTGTTATGTTAAAAAATTTTTTTTAAGATTTTTAAAAAAATTTATATATTTGACAGAGAGAGACACAGTGAGAGAGGGAACATAAGCAGGGGGAATGGGAGAGGGAGAAGCAGGCCTCCCGCGGAGCATGGAGCCCGATGCGGGGCTCGATCCCAGGACCCTGGGATCATGACCCGAGCCGAAGGCAGATGCCTAACAACTGAGCCACCCAGGCGCCCCTGATTGTTATGTTAAGGACACCTTCGGGGCGCCTGGGTGGCTCAGTCAGTTAAGCATCTGCCTTTGGCTCGGGTCGTGATCCCAGGGTCCTGGGATCGAACCCCACATCGGCTCCCTGCTCAGCGGTTAGCCTGCTTCTCCCTCTTACTCTGTCGTTCCCCCTGCTTGTACTCTCTCACTCTGTCTCTCAAATAAATAAATAAAATCTTAAAAAAAATAAAAAAAAGAAGACACCTTCTTCATAACCTCATAGACTATGCTGAAAAGGTCGTTCCACACCTTACTTAGGTCCAAAAGCCATTTGTTTTCTCTTCTCTGTGGACAGGCTGAGCAGCAATTGGATTTCATCTCTAAATCGTAGCTGATAAGATCTGTGATTTCTAGATGTATACTGTATATTCTTGTGCAATTTCATTACAGTGCAAGAAATCAAATGGTGGTCTCTGGAATTATGAAGTCCGGAGTTAAAATTATGTATAATTTCACTTAAAAAAACAAAAACAAAAACAAACCTGCAATATATTCCAAGGGTGCAAATAATAGAAACTTTAAAAAAGTAATTAAGTTTTTTCTTTTTTTTTTTTAGATTTTATTTATTCATTTGAGAGAGAGAGAGAGAGACAGAGCAGGGGGAGAGGTAGAGGGAAAGGGAGAAGCAGGCTCCCCGCTAAGCAGGGAGCCTGATGTGGGGCTCGATCCCAGGACTTGAAGATCATCTCCTGAGCTGAAGGCAGATGCTTAATCATCTGACCTACCCAGGTGCCCTGAAAGTAATTAAGTTTCTAAATAAGTTTGTAAATGACCATTATATTTAAAAAATCAAGACTTGTGTTTCTCAGTTTTTTTTCTGCTGTGTAACCATCTATTAACCTTGGCCCACTTAACACACACCTGTATATTTAGAGGGGAAAAAAAATAGAAGAATTAAGTACTTTTTACAGGCCACATGTGTACGTATGAGAAAATTGTTTAGTGTCAGCAACTACTAAATGCCAATTCAGTTCAATTATTTATTAAACATTCACTATTATCTAAGAATTCCTATGAAACAGAAAGACTTCTTACACTACAGGGTTTTTTCTTCAATTTTATTTAATTAATTAATTTATTAATTTATTTATTTATTTAATTAAAGACTCTATTTATTTGACACAGAGAGAGATAGCAAGAGCAGGAACACAAGCAAGGGGAGTGGGAGAGGGAGAAGCAGGCCTCCCACCGAGCAGGGAGCCTGATGTGGGGCTCAATCCCAGGCCCCCAGGATCATGACCCGAGCCGAAGGCAGACACCCAACGACTGAGCAACCCAGGTGCCCCTTTTCTTCAATTTTATAATCTTCTTAATAGAATTTTAGAGCTGGAAGGGCACTATACTCTCTTGTCTCTATAGTCAAATAAAGAACCATTTAGAAAAAGAATTAGAAGAATGTCACTGTTAAATTTATTGATACTTTCACTTGGCTATACCTGAGGTTTTGTTTGTTTTTGTTTTTTTGTTTTTTTAGTCTCATGGTACATTTTTTTTTTAAAGATTTTATTTATTTTTTTGACAGAGAGAGACACAGCTAAAGAGGGAACACAAGCAGGGGGAGGGGGAGAGGGAGAAGCAGGCTCCCCACCGAGTCAGGAGCCCGATGCGGGGCTCGATCCCAGGACCCTGGGATCATGACCCCAGCTGAAGGCAGACGCTTAACAACTGAGCCACCCAGGTGCCTCTCATGGTACATTTTTATGTTGGGGCATAGATGCCTTTTCCTAATACCATTTTTTCAATTATATTTCAATTTGAACATTTGTTAATTTAATATGAAATACTTAGGAATTTGTACTAGGTTTATTTACTTATGAAATTGTACTAGGTTTATTTCTAGAAAATCCAGCATAGAATGGATGTTTAAGATTATAAAACTAAAATATATTTCTTTTCTCCATTTTGAATCTGAAGCACTTTCAAGATTAAAATTTCCTACTCGACTTTCATCACAGTTTGTATCTTAGATACTGATGTTTGCATCTTGCAATAGTTTAGACAGGTACTATGTCATACAGGCTTGTCCTGAGGTGACACCATATCGGTGTTCTAAGTGCGAAGAGAAATGGAATAGTCAGCATTTGGCGAGAGGTGAGATAAAAGATCTATATTATATAAAGCTTTTCTACTTGATTGGGAGCCATGCACAGCTGGACTTGGAATATACCAAACACATTTGCTTTTAAAGATGTAATGTTATATTTAAATATGCCTAGCATTCACCTTTTCTTTGATTACCCTCCTTTTGTAGTCTAGGCAGCCTTACATTTTTTGCTAAAACAAGTTTCCTTTAAAATGTGGACTTAGTTTCTAAAGACAGTCAAATGAAATTAAAATTATTGGATCACAGAAAAGATGCAGTTTCCTTTCAAATAGCTGTGCAGTGATAATATCAATTCTCTATTTTTTTTTAAGTTTTTATTTATTTAAGTAATCTCTATACCCATCGTGGGGCTCAAACTCATGATTCTGAGATCAAGAGTCACGCACTCCTCAGACTGAGCCATCCAGAGGCCCCTCTCTCTATTATTTAAAAAGCACTGGGGCCTCTGGGTGGCTCAGTAGGTGAAGCGTCTGCCTTCAGCTCAGGTCATGATCTCAGGGTCTTGGGATCAAGTCCTGCATTGGGCTCCTTGCTCAGCGGGGAGCCTGCTTTTCCCTCTCCCTCTGCCTGCTACTCCCCCTGCTTGTGCTCGCTCTCTCTGTCTCATAAATAAATAAAATCTTAAAAAAAAAAAACTAAAAAATAAAAAGCATTGATCAATTTCCTGATTTCAGATAATACCTCGCATATTGCCAAGCACATAGAATGCTCTCAGTAAGTGCTTATTATTTGATAGGTTGAGATGGCACTGCTAGAGATAGTATGGGGTTCTCCCCTCACCCTCATCTATAACCCCCACTACTTATGCCTTAGCTCCTGTCCCTTACTGGACATTGAGATACTGACACCCAAGGCTTTTCTTTTTTTTTTTTAAAGATTTTATTTATTTTTTTACAGGGAGAGAGACAGCGACAGAGGGAACACAAGCAGGGGGAGTGGGAGAGGGAGAAGCAGGCCTCCCACCGAGCAGGGAGCCCGAAGCAGGGCTCGATCCCAGAATCCTGGGGTTATGACCTGAGCCGAAGGCAGACACTTAACAACTGAGCCACCCAGGCACCCCTCCTTTTTATTTAAAAAAAGTTTATTTATTTACTTTAGAGAGAGAGAGAAAGAAAGAGCATGAGTGGGGAGGAGGGACAGAGGGAGAGAGAGAGAGAATTTTCAGCAGACTCCCTGCTGAGCGCAGAACCCAACACTGGGCTGGATGCCAGGCTTCATCCTGGGCTCCATCCCACAACCCTGAGATCATGACCTGAGCCAAAGTCGGATGCTTAACTGACTGAGCCACCCAGGTGTCCTGACACTCAAGGCTTTTCATCATCTACCTTGTCAGTCTAATCTTTCCCCTAGAACTCTCCAGCACTAATCTTCCATTCTAGCCAAGCTGATCTTCTCCCTGAACACACTGTATTAATTCGTGGCTCCAAGCCTTTTCTTGTGTTGCTTCTCTTTCTTCAAGTGCCGGGATCTTTCCCCTCATTCACATCCTACCCATCTTACCCAGCTCTGCCACAAAGATGTTGCAGCTGTTCCAGTATTCAGTAGTTTGTCTTTTCTCTGCGGTCTTGGCATAGTTCGTCTCTGCATTATTCAGTTGGTACTTAATCATATACAGGCAGTTCCCAGCTGTCAAAGTGGTGTTGTGCTCCAGTACCTCATTTGTATGACAGCTGTTGGATGCAGGAAGAATTTCCCTGTCGAAACAATATTATAAAGGGTGAGTAGGATTCTAGAGCAGTGCACAAAAGTCCATTCAGTGATATTTGGATTGCAACAACTGTTTATAATAATATGTTACACAATAATGTATTTCAGGGTCAAACGGAGAATTCTAGGAAGACCTCTCCCTTACTATAGTTCTAAGAACATCTCTTTATGGGTTCCTCTTCCTTCCCCATACAGCCTCATTTCCTTGGTGACTTGAGGAGTTATCTTGGGTGACTGGTGGTTCAGGGAGAATAGTGTGAACTCTGGGGAAAGAGCTTTGTGCTTACAAGTGGATGCGTAGAAGAGGGTGGGTCTGTGGATGCCCGTCCCATTGCACCTGAGGTGAATGGGGAGAGGACTTTTTGTTTCTCTTTTACCTTTCCCACTGGCACCACCTTAGTATAAACTTTGATCTCTTCATGCTTGGACTATTGCCGTCCCTCTGCCTACCCCGAAATAATTAGTTTTCCTTTTTGTAATCTGACTTTATTCTACAATTTACTGCTGATCATAAATTGCTATTTCCCCAAACCATCAGTTTTATAATCTCACTCATATGCTCTTTGACGTTTCTTCGTTTGCTCACAGCAGTTGCTGACAATTTGGGTTAAACATCAGAGTTCCTTGGAGGACTTTAAAAAACAAATACTTGAGGGGCGCCTGGGTGGCTCAGTCGTTAAGCGTCTGCCTTCGGCTCAGGTCATGATCCCAGGGTCCTGGGATCGAGTCCCGCATCGGGCTCCCTGCTCTGCGAGAGGCCTGCTTCTCCCTCTCCCACTCCCCCTGCTTGTGTTCCTGCTCTCGCTGTGTCTCTCTCTGTCAAAAATAAATAAAATCTTTAAAAAAAAAAATAAATAAAAATAAATAAAATAAAAAAAAAAAATAAATAAAAAACAAATACTTGAGTCCCATTCCAGGCCTACTGAATCATAATCTTGCATAGGGACTCTGTATTTTAAAATAAATATCTTCAGGTGATTCTGATGCACAGTCAGGGTACAGAACTACCTGACCTATAGGATACAGATAATGTTGAAAAATCTTAGCACTGGGGTGCCTGGGTGGCTCACCCCAAAATAAAAATCTTTATTTGACAGAGAGAGAGACAGTGAGAGAGGGAACACAAGCAGGGGAGCGGGAGAGGGAGAAGCAGGCTTCCCACTGAGCAGGGAGCCCGATGCGGGGCTTGATCCCAGGATCCCAGGATCATGACCTGAGCGGAAGGCAGACACTTAATGACTGAGGCACTCAGGTGCCCCCCAAAATAAATAAAATCTTAAAAAAAAAAAGAAAGAAAAATCTTAGGATGACTAAAAACCCTTTGTGTTGAGGAGATCTGTGTTCTAATCCCAGTTCTGCTGTTAGCTAACCTCGGGTGCACCACTACTCCTCTCTGGGCTGCAGTTTTCTCATTTGTAAAATAAGGGATCAGTGTTTTTCTGCTCAGGTGTTTCCATTCCAGATTCAGGGTGATTCTAGGCTTCTTTTCACCTTTATATTTTAGTGAATGCTATATTTTCGTCTTATTTCAGGAAAGCTAATTTAGGAGGCAGTTTTGTTTTGTTTTGTTTTGTTTTGTTTTGTTTTGTTTTTAGTAGGCAGTTTATTTTATTCTTTTTAAAATATTTATTTATTTGTTTTTGAGAGAAAGAGAGCACAAGCAGGAGGAGGGCCAGAGGGAGAAGCAGACTCCTCGCTGAGCAGGGAGCCTGATGTGGGGCTCAATCCCCGGACCCTGATATCATGACCTGAGCCAAAGGCAGACACTTAACATACTGAGCCACCCAGGTGCCTTAGGAGGCAGTTTATTTATTTATTTATTTTAAAGATTTTATTTATTTATTTGAGAGAGAGAGAATGAGAGAGAGAGAACACATGAGAGGGGATAGGGTCAGAGGGCGAAGCAGACTCCCTGCCGAGCAGGGAGCCCGATGTGGGACTCGATCCAGGGACTCCAGGATCATGACCTGAGCCGAAGGCAGTCGCTTAACCAACTGAGCCACCCAGGCGCCCCTTAGGAGGCAGTTTAAATGAAACATACATGTGGGTGATTATTTTTAAGTCCAAAACATACTGATGACATCCTTTTCAGCTTTTAAACAGAGTTTCAATTACCTGTGTTATAGACTGTCAGGTCTGACTATATAGACTGCCCTGCTGTCTATGTCCGTTTTGCTTATTTTCCTGCATTCTACTTTGCTGTGCTTATCTTCCCTTGCACAAGTGAGCCCTCTGACATGAAATTTAACTGTGGGAAAATATAACAAAAATGGAAAAATACCAAAGACAAAATTGAATTACCCATTAGTTAAGTGAATTTTATATAGCAGGTGTGGGTGTCATTAAATCTGAACCCGTATTACAGGGATGCTTATATTTTAAAGATTTATTTATTTAGTTTAGAGAGGTGGGGGGGGAGAGAGAGAGAGAGAGAAAACGTGAGTGTGGGGAGGGGCAGAGGGAGAGAATCTTTAAGCAGACTCCCCGCTGACAGTGGAGCCCAAGGGACGTGGGGCTTGATCTCAGGACCCATGAGATCATAACCTGAGCTGAAACCAAGAGTTGGATGCTTAACCAACTGAGCCACCCAGGAGCCCCAGGGCTGCTGATATTTTAAAGAAAAGCCAGTACTATCACTTATGAGGCTAAATTGGGTGAAATCAGTGACTATTTTTATGAAAATGTAAATGTCGGTACATTTAGGGTGATAAACAGCCTTAGAGTAAGGCTAAATAAGTGGGAAAATAATGTATTTTTCACCCAGAGAGTCTCCTTTTGGTAGATTTGGATGGATATCATAGTCTATTTCTACCATCTCTCTTCTAGAATAATTACTGTAAGTCAAAATACCTTGATGCTATTGGCCAAGTAGCAGATATGAAACCTTTATCTATTTGTTGAATGTGAACAATGACAGTCAATCTCTGTAAAGCCGGGGGACAGGTCAAAGTGAGTGCTCGAATACTGTATTAGCAGTGGCCTTATACTACTTGAGTGCTAAACTTGAGTTTGTGTAATTAATTGGAAACAGAATTGAAAGGAAAATGCTATTTTAATAAGAATATCACATTCAAATGTAGGGTCACTAGCCTGGGTGCTGCTCTCCTCATTCTTGGGATAGCTGACCTTTTTTTTTCTTTTTTTAAAATTTTATTTATTTATTTGAGAGAGAGAGAATGCACAAGCAGGGGGAGGGGCAGAAGGAGGGAGTAGCAGACTCCCTGCTGAGCAGGGAGCCCGACACCAGCTCCGACTCCAACTCCAACTCTGACTCAGGACTCCATCCCAGGAGCCTGGGATCATGACCTGAGTGGAAGGCAGATACTTAACTGACTGAGCCACCCAGGCGCCCCAGGGATAGCTGAGCTCTTGAAGGAGGAAGTGTAATGTAGTGGCAAGAATCTTCGACTTAGAATCTGTCCTGGCTTCTTAACATATTAATCTTTTGCCCTCAAGAAAGTCAGGTAAGGGGGTGCCTGGGTGGCTCAGTTGGTGAAGCATCTGCCTTCAGCTCAGGTCATGATCCCAGGGTCCTGGTATTGAGTCCCGCATCGGGCTCCCTGCTCCATGGGGGTGGCCTGCTTCTCCTTCTCCCTCTGCCTGCCACTCTCCCTGCTTGTGCTCTCTCTCTCTCTCTATCAAGTAAATAAATAAAATCTTAAAAAAAAAAGAAAGTCGTGTAAGTCTGTTTCCTTCTTTAAAAAGTGAGGGATGGGACACCTGGGTGGATCAGTCATTAAGCGTCTACCTTCGGCTCAGGTCACAATCTTAGGGTCCTGGGGTTGAGCCCCCCATCGGGCTCCCTGCTCAGCAGGAAGCCTGCTTCTCCCTCTCCCACTCCCCCCTGCTTGTGTTCCCTCTCTCGCTGGCTCTCTCTCTGTCAAAAAATAAATAAAATCTTTAAAAAAAAAGTGAGGCTAATCTCTGCTGCCCTTTAAGAGTGGGGGTGCACTATCTGACATACATGAGACCCTCGATAAGCGTTTGTTCATTTATTGTCTCATTTACTGAGTGTCACATGTATGCCAGGTACTGTGTCAAGAGATTTTATATGGAAGTGCTTTGTAAACTTTAAAGTACTACCCAGTTTAAAGGTGTTATTATGGATCCACAGGGTTTATCCATTCAGCCATCCCTGGAATAAAGCATTGGGTTGATGTTTCTCAACTGTAGCTGTAGTACTGCATAAGCGCAAGACTTTTTCCATCTTATTTAATCCTCATGTGATTCTAAAATGGAGCTTGCCTTATTTTTGGTGACTCAGAAGTCAGGAAAAATGTAGTCACTGAAAATTGTCTGTGAGGGCCACAAGACAGACTGGTCCTGGAGCACTCCCTCATGGCCTCAGGGCCTTGTGAAACCACTGACTCAGGGAGAAGCTTGCTCTTCACTTTCTCCTCTCTGAGGTTTTGCTCTCCTATTTAGGAAGTCACCCATCTCACTGTGTCCCTGCAAGCCTGGTTGGCCATTGTTTCAGGGCTGATGAGGGGGAGGGGTTGGAGATTAAAAAAATCTTTGGTGCATCAGCACCCAGCAGCACCCCAGCTAGTGACCCTCCATTTGAATGTGATATTCTTATTAAAATAGCATTTTCTTTTCAATTCTGTTTCAAATTAATTATACAAAGTGGTGTCCTGCAAGATGTTTTTTTTTTTAATTAATATATAATGTATTATTTGTTTCAGGGGTATAGGTCTGTGATTCATCAGTCTTACACAATTCACAGCGCTCACCATAGCACATACCCTCCCCAATGTCCATCACCCAGCCACCCCATCCCTCCCACCGCCCACCACTCCAGCAACCCTCAGTTTGTGTCCTGAGATTAAGAGTCTCTTAGGCTTTGTCTCCCTCTCTGGTTTCATCTTGTTTCATTTTCCCCTCCCTTCCCCTATGATCCTCTGTCTCGTTTGTCAAATTCCTCATATCAGTGAGATCATATGATAATTTTCTTTCTCTGATTGACTTATTTAGCTTAGCATAATATCCTCTAATTCCATCCATGTCGTTGTAAATGGCAAGATTTCATTTTTGATGGCTGCATAATATTCCATTGTATATATATATACCACATCTTCTTTATCCATTCATCTCTTGATGGACATCTAGGCCCTTTCTATAGTTTGGTTATTGTGGACATTGTTGCTATCAACATTGGGGTGCAGGTGCCCCTTCGGATCACTACATTTGTATCTTTGGGGTAAATACCCAGTAGTGCAATTGCTGGGTCATAGGGTAGCTCTATTTTCAACTTTTTTTTTTTTTTAAAGATTTTATTTATTCATTTGAGACACAGAGATACATAGAGAGAGAGAGCATGAGCAGGGAGAGAGGCAGAGGGAGAGGGAGAAGCAGGCTCCCCGCTGAGCCAGGAGCCCGATGTGGGGCTTGATCCCAGGACCCTGGGATCATGACCTGAGCCGAAGGCAGACGCTTAACCATCTGAGCCACCCAGGCGCCCCTATTTTCAACTTTTTGAGGAGCCTCCATACTGTTTTCTGGAGTGGCTGCACCAGCTTGCATTCCCACCAACAGTGTAGGAGGGTTCCCCCTTCTCCGCATCCTTGCCAACATCTGTCATTTCCTGACTTGTTAATTTTAGCCATTCTGACTGGTGTGAGGTGGTATCTCATTCAGGTTTTGATTTGTATTTCCCTGATGCCCAGTGATGTTGAGCACTTTTTCATGTGTCTGTTGGCCATTTGGATGTCTTCTTTGCAGAAATGTCTGTTCATGTCTTCTGCCCATTTCTTGATTGGATTATTTGTTCTCTGGGTGTTGAGTTTGATAAGTTCTTTATTGACTTTGGATACTAGCCCTTTATCTGTCATTTGCAAATATCTTCTCCCATTCTGTCAGTTGTCTTTTGGTTTTGTTGACTGTTTCCTTTGCTGTGCAAAAGCTTTTTATCTTGATGAGGTCCCAGTAGTTCATTTTGGCCCTTGCTTCCCTTGCCTTTGGCAATGTTTCTAGGAAGAAGTTGCTGCAGCTGAGGTCAAAGAGGTTGTTGCCTGTGTTCTCCTCTAGGATTTTGATGGATTCCTGCCTCACATTGAGGTCTTTCATCCATTTTGAGTCTATTTTTGTGTGTGGTGTAAGGAAATGGTCCAGTTTCATTCTTCTGCATGTGGCTGTCCAATTTTCCCAACACCATTTGTTGAAGAGACTGTCTGTTTTCCACTGGACATTCTTTTCTACTTTGTCGAAGATTAGTTGACCATAGAGTTGAGGGTCCATTTCTGGGTTCTCTATTCTGTTCCATTGATCTATGTGTCTGTTTTTGTGCCAGTACCATACTGTCTTGATGATGACAGCTTTGTAATAGAGCTTGAAGTCCGGAATTGTGATGCCCCCAGCTTTGTTTTTCTTTTTCAACATTCCTCTGGCTATTCAGGGTCTTCTCTGGTTCCATACAAATTTTAGGATTATTTGTTCCATTTCTTTGAAAAAAGTGGATGGTATTTTGATAGAGATTGCATTAAATGTGTAGATTGCTCTAGGTAGCATACACATTTTCACAATATTTGTTCTTCCAATCCATGAACATGGAACGTTTTTCCATTTCTTTGTGTCTTCCTCAATTTCTTTCATGAGTATTCTATAGTTTTCTGAGTACGGATTCTTTGCCTCTTTGGTTAGATTTATTCCTAGGTATCTTATGGTTTTGGGTGCAATTGCAAATAGGATCAACTCCTTAATTTCTCTTTCTTATGTCTCATTGTTGGTGTATATAAATGCAACTGAATTTTGTGCATTGATTTTATATCCTGCCACTTTACTGAATTCCTGTATGAGTTCTAGCAGTTTTGGGGTGGAGTCTTTTGGGTTTTCCACATAAAAGTATCATATCATCTGCAAAGAGTGAGAGTTTGACTTCTTTGCCAATTCGGATGCCTCTTATTTCTTTTCGTTGTCTGATTGCTGAGGCTAGGACTCCTAGTACTATATTGAATAGCAGTGGTGATAGTGGACATCCCTGCCATGTTCCTGACCTTAGGGGAAAGCTCTCAGTTTTTCCCCATTGAGAATGATACTCGCTGTGGGTTTTTCATAGATGGCTTTTATGATATCAAGGTATGTACCCTCTATCCCTACACTCTGAAGAGTTTTGATCAAGGAAGGATGCTGTACTTTGTCAAATGCTTTCTCTGCATCTATTGAGAGTATCATATGGTTCTTGTTCTTTCTTTTATTAATGTATTGTATCACATTGATTGATTCACGGATGTTGAACCAACCTTGCAGCCCAGGAATAAATCTCGCTTGGTCATGGTGAATAATCCTTTTTAATGTACTGTTGGATCCTATTGGTTAGTATTTTGGTGAGAATT
>NC_058419.1:33506380-33529832 GCF_002201575.2 Neomonachus schauinslandi | reverse complement strand
AGAATGTGTATTCTGTTGCTTTGGGATGGAATGTTCTGAATATATCTGTGAAGTCCATCTGGTCCAGTGTGTCATTTAAAGCCTTTATTTCCTTGTTGATCTTTTGTTTAGATGATCTGTCCATTTCAGTGAGGGGGATGTTAAAATCCTCTACTATTATTGTATTGTTGTTGATGTGTTTCTTTGATTTTGTTATTAATTGGCTTATATAATTGGCTGCTCCCATGTTAGGGACATAGATATTTACAATTGTTAGATCTTCTTGTTGGATAGACCCTTTAAGTATGATATAGTGCCCTTACTCATCTATTATTATAGTCTTTGGTTTAAAATCTAATTTGTCTGATATAAGGATTGCCACCCCAGCTTTCTTTTGATGTCCATTAGCATGGTAAATGGTTTTCCACCCCCTCACTTTAAATCAGGAGGTGCTGTCTTTGGGTCTAAAATGAGTCTCTTGCAGGCAGCATAACGATGGGGCTTCCTTTTTTTTATCCAATCTGATACCCTGTGTCTGCATTGTTTGATCTTTGTTATGGTTTTACAAGTTCATTATTATTATACTGTTATCATTTTTCAGGGCTACTAATTTTTACAATGTTCTGAAATATGATGAGGTAGAATATAGATTATTCACTTGAGACACGTTGTAATTTGGCTTTTTCTATTGTCTTTGTTTTTCATGTGTTTCTAATACAGATGACATTATAATCCTTAAAAAGTTAGAAAGTAAAAACACTGAACCAAAAAAGAATGGAACACAGAACCGTATAAAAAAGAACCCAATTTCAAGACAGCGAGCAAAGGCTCATAGGCATCACCAGCAAAGAGGTAAAGTATACTAAAAATCAAACGTTGCAAAGAATCTGAAATATTTGTGAATAACTAGGTAAGCAAATTCTCAAACTTGGAATGTATTCTAAAGTTGCATTATGTTCCTAGTTTTATTTTTCTTGGAAATGCAGGCATATAGGTTTGGTAAGAATTTATGCCATGACAAATGAAAACAATTTTTAAAATTTATATGTGTTTCTTTCATAAGGGAGAGCAGGATGAGAATGATAAATATTTTATACCTGGTCACAAGCCTGCCTGGTTGGTCCAATTCCACCTTTAAGAAGCAATACAGGAGGGGTAAGAGCATGGTTAATAATCTGAGCACCATGCCATCCACATTCTGAAAAATCAAATGGTGTATGGCAGAGTACAGAACATGAAGAAAGCCTTTTTTGTATTTCTAATCCTATCAGTCAGTGCAGTCTGCATATTTTAATAAGAATGTGCTGCAGACCGCCATTGTAGAGAAGCCTTCCCAACAATTAAGGCTCTCCGTGGTTTAGTTAACAGGCTGCGATCATCTTGACAGTGTGCATACTACTCCAAGTCCTGCCAGTTGCCCACCCAGCTTCATTATAGTCCTTGTTCGAATCCTTCAGTGGCTTAGCAGGTTCTGAGAAATGGAGGGATGGTGGTTATTATAGGAACAAAGCTGCTAAGAATGGTGAGGTGACCTATTCTCATGTTTCTTTTTTAAAAATTTATTTTAGAGAGAGAGCATGCACTCAGGGAGGAGCAGAGGGAGAGGGACAAGCAGAGTCTGTGCTGAGCACAGAGCCCAGTGTGGGGCTTCAGCCCACAACCCTGAGACCATGACCTGAGCCAAAACCAAGAGTCGGATGCTTAACCGACTGAGCCACCCAGGCGCCCCATCCCATTCTCGTGTTTCTAACTAAACATAAAATTGATCTTTGTGAGCCTTTTGGAGATCCATCTTCTTTGTTTCTTAAACTATCTTTACACCCAAAGCAAAGCAGACAACTGAGGGAAATAGTTACATGATTAATACAAAGCAGACAGTTTTTCTCCATCTCCTTTTTCTAGTAGATAGATGATATGCCCCAACTTTGTTGGCATATAAAAACAAATTTGAAGTATTGTATACAAAGAAGACTACTATATTAAGGTATGCAAATAGAAACAGTATGGCAAAGACTTTCCTAGAATTCGGTGAGACTCTCAGATGATATCAAACTAATGAAATGTCAAGTTTTGCAAAACCCAACGCATAGCGTCAAAACAGTGAGCTCACAGATAATATTTCTGAGAGATATGTTGAATTTACTGACTGAAAATACAGAAAATAATTATTTTTTCAAAGGATTCTCAAGATTCAGAAAGAACACTGAGAAAGGAAATGATACAAAACCATACGAAGAACCCTCTGGATTCAAGCCCAGACAAAGCTCTTTAAACAAGCAGCCTGTAAATAAGCAGGTAAATAAACACTGAGAATTAACCAACATAAAAGGCCCTAAATTTAATATAATTCTTAATATTAAGGATTATTTTAAATTCCATTGATTGAGCAGAGATTGTTTCTTAGTATTCCCTCCTGGTACCTTGAACAGTTAGTTCTGAAAACTGTTTAGTCTATAAAAATAGGGGCAATGAAATTTTTTTTTAAATTGCCCATAGAAATTGCTTTGACAAAATATCATTATATTTGTTTTGCAAAATTGTGGTTCTTTGCAGGAGAAGTGCAATGAAAATTCTAAGTCCCAAGCAGAGAAGAGTGGAAGCCAGGCGGAGGGGAACCAGCATCAACTGGAAGGATCTCAAGGCCAATCATCAGAAAATCAACACCATTCAGAGAGATCTCATGGCCAGTCGGAGAGTTCTTGTAGCCAGTCAGAGAGTTCTCATGGCCAGTCGGAAAGATCTCATGGCCAGTCAGAAAGATCTCATGGCCAGTCAGAGAGTTCTCATGGCCAGTCAGAGAGATCTCGAGGCCAATCCGAGAGATCTCGTGGCCAGTCACAGAGTTCTAGTGGCCAGTTGGAGAGATCTCCAGGCCAATCCGAGAGATCTCGTGGCCAGTCAGTGAGATCTCCAGACCAATTGGAGAGATCTCATGGCCAGTCCGAGAGTTCTAGTAGCCAGTCCGAGAGTTCTCCTAGCCAGTCCGAGAGTTCTTGTAGCCAGTCCGAGAGTTCTCGTAGCAGTTCGGAAAGTTCTCGTGGTCGGTCAGAGAGATCCCGTGGCTGGTCGGAGAGATCCCGTGGCCGGTCGGAGAGATCCCGAGGCTGGTCGGAGAGATCCCGTGGCCGGTCGGAGAGATCCCGAGGCCGGTCGGAGAGATCACATGGCCGGTCGGAGAGATCACGTGGCCAGTCGGAGAGATCTCGTGGCCAACCAGCCAGATCTCATGGCCAACCAGAGAGATCTCGTGGCCAACCAGGGAGATCTCATGGCCAACCAGAGAGATCTCATGGCCAATTAGAGAGAGCTCATGACCGGTCAGAGAGAGCTCATGCCCAAACAGAAAGATCTTGTGGCTACACAGAAAGATCTCGTGGCTACACAGAAAGATCTCGTGGCTACAGAGAGAGATCTCGTGGCTACACAGAGAGATATCATGGCTACACAGAGAGATCTCATGGCTACACAGAGAGATATCATGGCTACACAGAGAGATATCGTGGCTACAGAGAGAGATCTCGTGGCTACACAGAGAGATCTCGTGGCTACACAGAAAGATCTCATAGCCAATTAGAGAGATCCTGTGGCCACACAGAAAGATCTCGTAGCCAATTCGAGAGATCTCATGGCCACACTGAGAGATCTCATGGTCACTCAGAGAGATCTTATGTTCTATCAGGGAGATCTCATGTCCTATCAGGGAGATCTTATGTCCTATCAGCGAGATCTCATGTCCCATCAGAGAGATCTCATGTTCCATCAGGGAGATCTCATATCCTTTCAGGGAGATCTTATGTCCTATCAGAGAGATCTTATGTCCCATCAGGGAGATCGCATATCCTATCAGGGAGATCGCACGTCCTATCAGAGAGATCTCATGGCCAATCAGGGAAATATCGAAGACATTCTCCAGTGGAAAGATTCAAAACGTCACCCAAAATTGAGTCTGATTTTGACAGGTAAAAACATAGTAAATACTTAATCATTAGTACAATGTGTTGAGTAATGTGGAAATGTAAGTGCATGCTTCTTTTATATATCTATATTTTAGTGGCTAAATATGTTTTTGTAACAGACATTGTATTGAGACTAAGATATTAATAGAATGGAGGTAACATATACGTGGCATCAATTTTCTTTCAGCTTGCTGACTACCTCTCGTATCATCCAGTTTTGCAGTGGGCCCTCGTTAAGTCACTTCATCTATGTTGGCTTTCCCTGGCAGAGCCCCACTTACTCAGCCTCTCCTACTGAGCTTCCCCACAATAAAAATACATTGACTTGGTGTCCCATTCCCTTTGAAACTTCCAACTTGCTAGGCTAGCTAATCTAACAACAAACTATGCTAGATTTGATAATATGTAATCTCTGATAATGAATTTCTGTGCTTCCTTCCTCTGTCTCCTTCCTAAAGAGTATTCAGAGTCCTCAGCACACAAATGATAGTTGTATCTTGGGGCAGCTGACCTTTTCTGCTTTCCTCCAATCAGACCCTGTAGGAGAGCATGTTATTCTATGCATAGATGCAACGTGAACCTTCTAAATATATTTTGAATATATTGTGTATATTTACTGTTGCCTTATAAAACTGTTAGGCTAGGTCTGTCTGCCCCGGGGGGGGGGGGGGGGGCGCAGTAATTTAATAGTATTGCAAATTGGTTGAGTTTTAAAATCCACAGGACATTTTTATTGTGATTAACTAGGTAATTGAGTAAAAGTTTATTTTTATTTTTATTTTTTTAAAGATTTTATTTATTTGAGAGAGAGAGAATGAGAGAGAGCACATGAGAGGGGGGAGGGTCAGAGGGAGAAGCAGACCCCCTGCCGAGCAGGGAGCCCGATGCGGGACTCGATCCAGGGACTCCAGGATCATGACCTGAGCTGAAGGCAGTCGCTTAACCAACTGAGCCATCCAGGCGCCCTGAGTAAAAGTTTATTTTTAGTTCAAAGTTCTCAGTAATTGCTTTCAGTTTGCATTGCTTATAAATGCCTAGTCAAATATTTTAGCACATATTAAAAAACTGCACAGAATTGCTAGTTTCAGCTAAAAAATTATTTCCAAAATGTATGTGTGGGTTATTGTGTATATAGACAATGTCTGATGTAGGCACCATTTTAATCCTAAAGGCCCCATCCTTCTTATATTAACAGTATACAAATAATTTGCTATAAAAAAATTAAAATTTAACATTGTGATGACAATTAATATTTCTGCATTTCTCAGGGATTTTCACGTTTTACTTCATTTTATACAGTAATTTTTGTTTGTCAAGTGGCATAACACTTCCACTGAGGTCAAATGCCATATTTCTGATGTTTTACATTTTAAAATGTAATGAACAATTCTGTTCAGTTTTTTCTCCTTTATCTTCTATTATTATCATTTTTTTTTTTTGTAGTCTCAGTACAAATAAGTAGTACTTGCTTGGTTACGGTTGAAGTTATCAAATGCTGAACTCTTATAAAAGAATAAAATAATGCATAAAGTACAGAAAATTAATATACTTTTATAACTGATCCCTTGGAGATGAATTCTTCTACTTCGTAATTTTCCATTCTAATGCCATATATAAGTTGACGAGTTAGATGTAATAATACTCTTCAGACCTGGAGTTGGCTTCTCCACCAAGTATAAAATGAAGACTTCAGTAATTTCATGCCCTCACACAAAATCTTCCCCTCAGACCAGCTTCACCAGGAGATAAAGACAAACCAGAAGTTCTAAGTACATTTCTGCCCTAAACAAGCCACCAATGTAGAAGCCCAGTGTGGTCTAAATAAAAGACAAGTAGTTGGGGGCGTCTGGGTGGCTCAGTCGTTAAGTGACTGCCTTTGGCTTGGGTCATGATCCCAGGGTCCTGGGATGGAGCCCCGCATCAGGCTCCCTGCTCAGCAGGAAGCCTGCTTCTCCCTCTCCCACTCCCTCTGCTTGTGTTCCCTCTCTCGCTATGTCTTTATCTGTCAGGTGAATAAATAAAATCTTTAAAAAAAAAAAAAGACAAGTAGTTGTACGAATATCTGGAATATAGAATGACAGCATATTCAGAATATTATTTATTTATGGAGATTTACAATAACTTTTTGCAATTTTGAAAAACCAATATGATTCTCAAAAACTCTAAACAGAATTTATTTATTTATAAATATATTCATTTATTTATATGTTCCACACCTCCAGAATACCCGATTTCAGCTTTTGCTCCTTTTTCCTGACATGGTAATGATACCCAGAGACAGAGACCTTCCTTGGCCACGAAAGTGATGTGTAAATAGAGAAGCAAAGCAGAACAAAAACTGTCTTTTGTACTCTCCACTAAGTAATTTACATGAAATGAATGGCAAAGTGCACATATCTTTACATCAGCTGGGCTATCCACCTGATGAAAGCTTTTCTAAACACAGATAATAGCTTCAGAGGAAATGAGGTACTTAGTTTTGGAGTGCTTGCCATTTAAACTCCAATTATAGAGTGACAACTGACATCTTATTACCACTCCAGCATTCCAAGTAATTCTTGCAACAGAGTCAAACCTGATTATAATCGACAAATCAGATCTTTGGATCTAAAATCCCTAATTTACTATGTATCACTCTAAAAACAGATGTCTTTTCAGAGTGATTGATTTCCTTATTTTTATTCCCAAATTCTTCACTATTCCCTAGCTCCATTTGGTACCCAATTGTTAGTATTTTTCTTATTTCTTGAAAGAAGATGGCAGTGAGAATCTGGTCTATGTTTTTTTTTGTTTTTTTTTTTAAGATTTTATTTATTTATTTGACAGAGAGAGAGACAGCGAGAGAGGGAACACAAGCAGGGGGAGTTAGAGAGGGAGAAGCAGGTTTCCCGCAGAGCAGGGAACCCGATGTGGGGCTGGATCCCAGGACCCTGGGATCCTGACCTGAGCTGAAGGCAGATGCTTAACCACTGAGCCACCCAGGCACCCCTGGTCTGTTTTTTTTTTTTTTTTTTAAATGAAAGGCCCCTAATGGAGTATAAGTATCATGAATGAGTGGAGACAATATAAGAATATGAAGATATGGCTTTGTGTCCCAACTCTGTCACTAAGTATATTGAGCACATTACTTACTATTTCTGAATCTCAATCTCTTAATATGTGAAAGGAGAAATTTGGACTATGTGACTAAGGATCTATGTTAACTGGTAACATCTTAAGAGTTCATGAATTTTATCTTTTTATTTTAAAAAATTGTAAAAAGCAACAGGAAATTTACCATCTTAATTGCTTTTAAGCGTATGCTTGAGTGACGTTAAGTATAGTCACAATGTTGTGAAACAAATCTGCAGAGCTTCTTCATCTCACAAAACAGAAACTCTACACCCATTAAATAATAACTTCCCATTTTCCCTCCACCCCCAACCTCTGGTAACTGCCATTTTCCTTGCTGTTTCTGTGAATTTGACAGCTTTAGATACCTCCTGTAAGTGGAATCACGTAGTATTTGTTTTTTTGTGACTGGCTTATTTTACCTAGCATAATATTCTCAAGGTTCATCCATGTTGTAGCATGTGACAGGATTTACTTCCTTTTAAAGGTTGAAAGATATTCCATTGTGTGTCTATACCACACTTTATTTATCCATCAATGGACATTTGCGTTGCTTCTACCTCTTCAAATAAGCTCTCTCCCCCCTTCACCCTTCTGGGATTCTCATAATGCATATATTGGCCCACTTGATAATGTACCATAAATCCCTTAGGCTCTCTTCATTTTTCTTCATTCGTTTTTGTTTTTGCTCTTCCAAATCAATGATTTCAAATGACCTGTCTTCCAGTTTGCTGATTCTTTTTTCTGCCTAATCCAATCTTCTGTTGAACCCCTCTAACGAATTTTTCATTTCGGTTATTGTATTTTTCAGCTCCAGAGTTTGTTTGGTTATTTTTTATAGTCTCTGTCTCCTGGCTGATATTCTTATTTTGTTCATGTATCATTTTCCTGATTTCTTTTAGTCGTGTACCTGTGTTCTCTTTTAGCTTATTGAGCATCTTTATGACTATTATTTTAAATTCTTTGTCAGGTAGTTCATAAATCTGCATTTCTTCAAGGCTGATTTCTGCAGTTTTAATTTGGTCCTTTGATTGGACCAGGTTTCTGTTTCTTTGTATGTCTTATACTTTTTGCTGGGATTTGGGCATTTGGTTTTTGTTTTTTTTTAAGATTTTATTTATTTATTTGACAGAGAAAGAGAGAGCACAAGCAGGGAGAGCGGCAGGCAGAGGGAGAGGGAGAAGCAGGCTGCCCGCTGAGCAAGGAGCCTGAAGTGGGACTCGATCCCAGGACCTCGGGATCATGACCTGAGTCAAAGGCAGATGCTTAACCAACTGAGCCACCCAGGCGCTCCAAGGGATTTGGGCATTTGAAACAACAAACACCTTTCCCAGTCTTTGCATACTGGCTTTATGCAGGGGAAGACCACAAATCTACTGTCTGGGAGCTCTAGCACCTTTCAGACCTTTTATAATCTTGCGCCCCTTGGCATTTGCCTACAGAACTGCAGCTCTAACATGCTGCTTGCCTCTGTTTTCAATAGCTTCCAGACTCTGGGACCAGTCCCATGAATGCTCCGAGTCTGGTGAGACAAAAACCAGCCCCTCAGGCAGCCCCCAGAGAAACCAGAACATTGCAGACATGGTCCACTCTTTAGTTTCCATCCCAAGGGAGGAGCCCTAGTATGGGGCTTCCTCCCGGTTGCTCTTTGCTTGCAGCATAGGGGGAGAGACACAAATGGGTACACTAACTGTCGCGGATATTCCTACCCCATTCAGTGGAATCCCTTCTTGGTTTTACAATGGCCTGGGTGCTATAGCTTCTCAGCTGGTCTCTGGAGTTCTCATAGAAGTATTCTAGTCTATATATTGCTTTTAATTCAGTGTTATCTCTCAGGCAAGGAGGACCCATAGCTTCCTAGTCTGCCATTGTCTTAGTCTGCTTGGGCTGCCATGACAAAATACCTCAAACTGGGTAGTTTAAATGGCAGGAGTCTATTTCTTACAGTTCTGAAGGCTGGAAGTCTGACATCAGGGTGCCAGCATGGCTGGGGTCTGGTGAGGGCTTTCTTCCTGTCTTGTATACAGCCACCTTCTCTCTGTGTTCTAACATGGTTGGAGAGACAGCAAACTCTGATCTCTTCCCCTTCTTATAAAGACACTAATCCCATCATGGGGCCCTGGCTTCATGACTTCATCTAAACTTAATTACCTACCAAAGGACCCCTGTTCCAGATACCATCACATTGGGGGTTTGGGCTTCAACTTAGGAATTTTGAGGAAACAAAGCATTGAGTCTATAAGTGCCATCTTGCTGACATCACTCCTGAAAAAATTTAAACAAAAATAGTCACCCAAATGCCTGGTTAACTTCTGATCTTTGTTATGCATGCAGTAAGTAATAATTCACACTGAAGCTGAAAATCACTTACCAAAACCCTCTTCTGTATTTTAATTGCATCCAGCATTCTGTCTTAGCTCAGATGTTGAAATATGTGTAGTAAAATAATATTGCTTGAAAACATACGTTTTACATAATTTCTTTCAAAATAAAAGGTTGCTTTTTAAAGTTTCAACATTTATGATTTGTATCAGGCTTTTAATAATGAAAAGAAGGAATGAATACTTCCAGAAGCAGATGCGGCAAAGACATGATCAAATGAACAAGAATCGAAGGGTAAGTACCAGGGCTTTCAGTTTTCTAGCAGAGAGTCTATGTAGTTTTTTTATATCATTTTCATTTGAAAAGGCTTTTCTTTTTGAAGCCACTTTCCTTCTAGTAATTAGTTTTGGCATCTGCATGTACTGATGATTACTAATACTTTCTTAAAACCTTTTTACCAACAACAGTGTAGGAAGAAGTCATGTATGTCACACATGTCAACATGAGTCAAGTGTTTCCAGCCTTGTAGTACAATTGCTTACAAAAGGTTCCTACTTCCATTAACCTAATCCTATATTACATTATTTAGCCTCTAAGTGGGCATTAGACACAAGGGAGATAGGATGATACAAATAAAACTTTTTTAATTTTAGAGATATTTATTTATTTATTTATTTATTTATTTATTTATTTATTTGACAGAGAAAGAGAACGAGAAAGCACAAGCAGGGGTAGTGGGAGAGGGAGAAGCAGGCTTCCTGCTGAGCAGGGAGCCCGATGCGACATGGGGCTCGATCCCAGGACCATGGGGTCATGACCTGAGCTGAAGGCAGATGCTTAACAGACTGAGCCACCCAGGTGCCCCACAAAAATAGCTTATTAGTAGTAGTATTTTTTTTAAGTAGGCTCCATACCCAACATGGGGCTTGAACTCAAGATCTTGAGGCCAGCCAGGTACCCCAGTAGCATGTATTATTTTATTTTTTATTTTTTTTAATTTTTTTTTAAGATTTTATTTATTTATTTGACAGAGAGAGACACAGCGAGAGAGGGAACACAAGCAGGGGGAGTGGGAGAGGGAGAAGCAGGCTTCCTGCAGAGCAGGGAGCCCGATGCGGGGCTCGATCCCAGGACCCCGGGATCATGACCTGAGCCAAAGGCAGATGCTTAACGACTGAGCCACCCAGGTGCCCCATGGCTTTGACATTCTTGCATCAGTGAATAGGGGAGAAAAATCTGAAATTGAACGGTAGACCAAGGATCAAGCAAAGAGAATATTGTTACTGGAAATGTTAGTCAATTGAAGATGTAGAAAATAAGCACCTTGTGCTGAGTACGGAAGCATTTTGCATGATTTGTTTCAACTTTTCCCATTTAGATGTCACCAGAAAATGACGGCAGCCTCCGTGAAAATGATCGAAGACATGAAAGGTAATTGTCGATAGACATCTGTACAATTAAATTTAATTATTCTTGGGGGAAAAAATAAAACAAAAACAAATAAAAGTAACTTACCCCAGGGGGCCTCTAGAATCTGATTCTGAACAATCCATAACAATTTCTGTTAATGATACTAATATAGAACCAGGAAATTCATGAGTAGAACTGCCTGGTTTGATTTTTTGTCTATGTTTGAGATTTCCGTGTGTCATTTTGCTATGGTGAGTATAAGTGTCCTGATGTTGTATCCTTTCTACTTAAAGCATGCAGGAATTGTCACCCTGAAGAATTCGGGGCCATGAAGATTTTTCTTCATTTTCAGTCTTAAGATTAAAACCCTCTGCTCTTTATAATATATATCAGACATACTAAGTAAATTTCAGTGTTCCAAATGATCTTAGATTTAAGGATGGAGGACTTTGCCAGGTGAAATTATCAGGAGCATTTGTGTACCCTTTCAGAGCTGTTAGACTCCCTTCAAAGTGGGTCTAACCAAGGGCATCTGTGGAAGTGTTGAAAGAGCTGTGGACATAGGAGCAGATTAATTATGATCGATTGCATTTACTGAGTGCCTATTATGTGCTAGGCACTGTGCTAAGCACTTTTACATTTTATTTATTTACAAAAATAAAAAATAAAATAATACATGCTACTGGGGTACCTGGCTGGCCTCAAGGTCTTGAGTTCAAGCCCCTCCCCACAGAGGGAGAGGGAGCAACAGGCTCCCCACTGAGCAGGGAGCAAGGACCCCGGGATCATGACCCGAGCCGAAGGCAGACGCTTAACCGACTGAGCCACCCAGGCGCCCCTATTTATGTTTTTTTGAGAGAGAGAGTGAGAAAGAAAGCACGAGTAGAGGGTGGGGCAGAGGGAGAGGGTAAGAAGCAGACTCCCTGCCAAGCGCAGAGCCCTAGGCGGGGCGGGGTGGGGGGGCCTCAATCCCACTACCAGAGATCATGACCGGAGTGGAAATCAAGAGTCAGATGCTCAACCAACTGAGCCACCCAGGAGCCCCTCTACTCTTCTATAGTGTCTCTCCACTAGGACAAGTAAAGACGAGGTTAAAATTTTTAAAAGCCTAGCATATTCGTTTTCTATTGCTGCTTAAACAAATTACCACAAACCACTTAAAACAGCACTCCTTTATTATCTCAGAGTCCTATAGCTCAGATGTCCAGGTGCACTGGGCTGGTTTTCTACCTAGAGCCTCATGGAACTGAAATCAACTTGCTGGCCCTGGGCTGTACTCTTATCTGGAGGCTCTGGGGAAGAATTCGCTTCCAAGCTCATTTTAGTTGTTGGAAAAATTCAGTTCCTGGAGGTTGTGGGAATGAGGTTTCTGTTTCCTTGCTGGCTGTCAGCCAGGGGTCACCCTGCTTCTAGAGGTAGCCTGAATTCCCTTTCTTGCAGGGCCCCTCTACCCTCAAACCAACAACAACATGTCATGTCATTCTCATTCTTTGTTGTTTTTTTGAAGATCTTATTTATTTATTTATTTGAGAGAGAGGGAGAGAGACAGCAAGCACAAGCAGGGGGGAAAGGGGAGAGGGAGAAGCAGACTCCCTACTGAGCAGGGAACCTGACGTGGGACTCAATCCCAGGACCCTGAGATCATGGCCTGAGCTGACGTTGAACCGATGGAGCCACCCAGGCGCCCTGTCTGTTTTCTTTTTTTTTTAAGATTTTTATTTTTTTTAAGTAATCTCTACACCCAACATGGGGCTCAAACTCACACCCAAGATCAAGAGTCACATGTTCGGGCGCCTGGGTGGCTCAGTTGGTTAAGCGACTGCCTTCGGCTCATGTCATGATCCTGGAGTCCCTGGATCGAGTCCCGCATCGGGCTCCCTGCTCGGCGAGGAGCCTGCTTCTCCCTCTAACCCTCCCCTGTCTCATGCTCTCTCTCTCTATCTCATTCTCTCTCTCAAATAAATAAATAAAATCTTTAAAAAAAAAAAAAAAAGAGTCACATGCTCTACCAAATGAGCCAGCCAGGTGCCCCTCCTTCTCTTTGAATCACTCTGACTTCTTCTTTTGCCCCCTCTTTTACTTTTATCACGTGATTGGATTAGGCCAGCCCAGATAAACCAGGATAATCTCCCTCTTTTAAAGTCAATTGACTCGTAACTTTATTACATCTACAAGGTCTCTTTTGCCATGGATGTGGTATCTCATCATATTCACAGTTCTGAGGTGACACTTTGGGGGCTATTTTTGGAATTCTGCCTACCACATCTAGAATGTTACACTTACCTGCTTTTCAAATTAATAATGTAATATATTGTGTTCAATAAATCAAAAAAACATGTGCACGTTCTATGGAATGTTGTCAAAGAAAAGGAAAGAGAGAGTAGAACTAAAAGTTAATTAGCAAACCAATATTTATTTAATTACTCAGAGCACTCTCTCTTTTTGCCAAATCAAACATGGGTTTTGGTCCAGTTGGGTCCTCATAGGAACAGTATTTATAACCAGAAAAAAAGCAACAGTGAAAACAATACCTGACTTGTTTAAAACCGCTGACTACAGCAACTTAACTAACAATATCAAGATAACCGGACAGCTGTTAGGCTTTTATTGTTCTCTACCTCTTATAGAGTATGACTACATGCTATGGTCTGAATGTTTGTGTGTCCCCCAAATTCATATGTTGAAATCCTGATGCCCCATGTGATGGCATTAGGAGTAGGGCCTTTGGGAGGTGATTAGGTCATAAGGGTGGAGCCAATGTGGCTTAGTGTTTTTATCAAAGAGACCCCACAGAGCTCCCTGGTCCCTTGTACCACGTGAAGCCATAGCTAGAAGTTGGCAATCTATAATCCAGAAGAGGGCATTTATCAGAACCTGATCAGGCCGGCACCTTGATCTTAGACTTCCCAGCCTCCAAAACTGTGAGAAATAAATGTTTGTTGTTTATAAGTCACCCAGTCTATTTACTTAAAGCTGCCCAAACAGATGAAGACACGACATGTGGTCCACATTTTCCCTTAAACTATTTAGCCATCCATTAAAAAAAAATCTTCTGTGCTGTTTATTTTCGTGAAGAGCTGTTACAATAAGACAGAGCAAGAACCAGACCCACCATCAGCCATTCAGGAAGCCCTAGGTAGAGGATACCCTTGCAACATGGCAGAATGAAAATTTTTGGATAGCCAGGCTGCTTTTTCTATTAATTTCTATGTGTCCACATGTGCTGGCTACTTTTTTAATAACAACTGTATTGAGATATAATTTTCACGCCATAAAGTTCACCCATTTACAATATACAATTCAATGGCTTGTAGTATATTAACAGAGTTATGTCACCATCACCATAATCCAATTTTACAACATTTTCATTATCCCCAGAAGAAACTCCTTTTTTTTTTTTGAGGCACTTCATCATCATTTTTTTTTTTTTTTAGATTTTATTCATTTATTTGAGAGAGAGAGCACACAAGCAGGGGCAGAGTGAGAGGGAGAAGCAAACTCCCCTGCTGAGCAGGGAGTCCAACGTGGGGCTCGATCCCAGGACCCTGGGATCATGACCTCAGCCAAAGGCAGATGCTTAACCGACTGAGCCACCCAGGAGCCCCCAAAAGAAACTCCTTGTACCCATTAGTAGTCACTCCCCATTAACTCCTTTCCCTCCCTCCTGCTAAGCCCAAGGCAATTACTAAGGCATTTTCTTTATATATGGAAGCTCTGGCTACTTTTGTTCCAAATGCTTATAGGAATAACCATACTGACATAATAGTAAAACTGTTTTGGCATTTAAGTAGTAGCAAAACTCATCTAGTGGTTTTGAAGTAACAATATAAAAAAGGCTAGATTAAGGCAGGCAAGTGATCGTCTTGGATGCTATGCAAACAGTCCTAGATTCAATACTTGGAATCTTTTTTAAAAAAGATTTATTTATTTATTTATTTGAGAGAGGTGGGGGAGGGGCAGACGGAGAGGGAGAGAGAATCTCAAGCTGACTCCCCACTGAGCATGGAGCCTGACGTGGGGCTCCATCCCAGGACCCTGAGATCATGACCTGAGCCAAAATCAAGAGTCAGCTGCTTAACTGATTGAGCCACCCAGGTGTCCTGGAATCTTTTTTTTTTTTTTTAAGATTTATTTATTTATTTGAGAGAGAGAGAAAGTGGTGGAGGGGCAGAGGGAGAGGGAGTCTTAAGCAGACTCTGAGCTGAGCATGGTGCCCGACACGGGGCTTGATCTCACAACCCTGAGATCATGACCCTGAGATCTCAACCTGAGCCGAAACCAGAAGTCAGATGCTTAACCTACTGCACCACCCAGGAGCCCTAATACTGCAATCTTAATACTAAAAGGAACTTTGAAGATTCTTGAGTATACCTTCTTCATTATATAGCTGGTGGAAGAGAGACCTAGAGAGGCTAAACTGAATGGCCCAAAGTTGCTCCTCTAATTAGTGCCTGTGAAATATGTTTTTATTAAATATTACATTTAATTGACAGATACGTGAAACATGGGGTTAAAGCTTTACTCCTAACAAGTAAAAAAACAACAACCAAGAGTTCTCAGCAGGAGCCCAGAGGAAAATACCTGAAACTCAACTTTCAAGCAGTTGGTAATCAGGTAAATGTAATAGAATTGCACCATAAGCTTGCCCATGAAATGTTCAAGAATCCATGTCTATTTTAAGTATATACAAGGGTTACCTTTTATGTATAGGGAAAAAAAGTAGTTAACCAAAGCCTTTCTGGAGCCCTTTAATACACAAGAAATTTCTTCCCTGTATTTCACCTTTGTGAAAGATACGGAGGTCAAGAAAATAAACTGACCTCAATTACTCATTTTTTAAAAGTGAACTTCAAGTCAGTCATGGGTTTATTTCAATCTACTGTGCATTTACATCTGTAGTGGTCTTAAAGCTCAACATGGTTCTCACCTGCCAAGGAGACACTCTATTTACCAGACTGTGTACTAAAGAAAGCAAAAACAAAAACAAAAATAAAAAAAACTAATGTATTTTTACAGATTTTCACAGCAGGGGTTGAAATCAAAAGAATGATCTGCCAAACTTCAGTTAGTAACAGGTTAAATTAACCAGGGCACCCTGTTCCATCCGTATTCTGATTAATTGTGTTCCACATAAAAGCATATGACCCAGACGTGGGAAATAGGCAATTTATAGTATTGGAGAGATGACTGTGCTTCTGAGCAGTACCAGTCTGGCTTCTGATTTGGGTTTTGGGGTGGTGGTAAAAAGCAATTTCTTGAAGATGGAGAGAGAAGCTTAGGCTCAGTGCCAGTCTATATAAGGAAGAGACTGGAAGTTAAGTTTTGGGAGATCTTTGAGGTATTCCAGCTGGTTATATAGACTAATAATACCAATTGGAAGTCACTTAGCCCTAGGGGTGTCTTCACAAGGCAGATGACCAAATTCCTGGGCATAGTTGAGGCATTTAATCTCCACTGCATAGAAGTAAGCCTGCCCCTCATCCCACTTACTCTGTGGGTAATTGTATGCTTTCTTCGCTGCCTCTTCAATTAAAGCCCTTTGAGGACACTGTTTAGCCTGTAAGAACCCAAGAGGTGGTTATACCATAGATCAGGCAAATTCCTTCATGCTTTCAGGGTCACAGAGAGGAGCTCTATGCAGTCTCTTCAAACTCATGGTCTTTCTCTGGTCACTCCCAGTCTTCTCCTGCTGTCCCGTCTACTTCAATAACCAAGTTCCATGAGTATTTTTTAACGTTACCCACTGAAGTCATAGCCTCTCTTTCCTTCACAGACTAAGCTTTCACTCAATGAAAGATTCTCCAGGCTGAAAGCGAAGAAAATACGAGAATCATTAGTTGTCAGTTCTGAAGACCAAAAAGTCCTTTCATCTTAAAGGTTTGCTATTAACAGGGATATTGTAGTGAATTAATGCTAGAGCCTAGATGTATTCTTTCAGTATTTAACTTTTTGCTGCTCTTGTTAATGTATTTTTTTCCTAAGTAAGCTTTAGTGTGAATAATCTGTCAAAAGTGTTTACATAAAAGAAAAAATGTTTACTTTGTTTGCATAAAATAACAGGAAGATAAGTAAGAAGTAGGAAAGGTGATTTGGAAGGAGAGATGTTAGGAAGACAGCTATGTTTTCAGAATGATGTGTCTTTTCAACATTAGAGAATTTGTTTCTTTGGTTTGATTTGTTCTTTGAGCTCTAGAGCCCACATATGAATCCTAAGTAGACTGTCTTTCAACAGTAGAGCAAAATTATTGCTAAGTATCTTTTGTGATGAAATAGTCTCTGCCTCAAAAGTTAGTAAGATTGAATTCTACTCTTTATTAAAAGGACACATTTGTATCCAAGCCTTTTCATTTTTTTTCTAGGAAATTATGCTTTTGCTTTCGACCTGAACTTGTAAGAATTTCAAATTGTTCTACTGTCATTTTCCATGAATTCATTAAATTAATAAAGTTTAAATACAAACGTGACTTTTTTCCTTTCCATTGATACTTGGGGTCCAAAGTAATAATGATCCCTTTGCAGACAGATTATCAAAGTGTAATTTGGATGTCACCTGTTGTCCAGCTAAGCCTGTTGTTACAGTACACTAAAAATACGGTTTTATAATTACTTGGGTACTTCCCTGTAAGACTGGTGGTTTTTAGCCTAATTTAATAAATTCTGTCCTCACATTTAATAGTTATTTGTGTGAGGAAAATGAAATACAGTATAGAAATATAGGAATAGCTGGATTCTAGTCTGGCTCATTTATACCATCGTTTTCTGAACACATTGTTTTCTGAACCACTTGAATTAACAAGTGGTAAAGGCTCTCCTACTAATAATATCATGTTGAAAAACAAAGCAATCACGAGTTTGACCTAAGGTCTGTATACTTTGCTGTAGCTTTGCCGCCAAGTCCTAATATTGTATATAAAGAATGACAGTGTGCATGAAGCTTCAGAATGTAATTTGTAGCAAGTGATTTGGGGAAAAAATGTTTCTTCAGATCACAAAAACAATACATGTTCACTGAAGAAATTTTAGAAAACACAAAATACCTGGGCGCCTGGGTGGCTCAGTCGTTAAGCGTCTGCCTTTGGCTCAGGTCATGATCCCAGGGTCCTGGGATGGAGCCCCACATCGGGCTCCCTGCTCGGCGGGAAGCCTGCTTCTCCCTCTCCCACTCTCCCTGCTTGTGTTCCCTCTCTCGATGTCTCTCTCTCTGTCAAATAAATAAATAAAATCTTTTAAAAAAAAAAGAAAACACATGGGGCGCCTGGGTGGCTCAGTTGGTTGAGCGACTGCCTTCGGCTCAGGTCATGATCCTGGAGTCCCGGGATCGAGTCCCGCATCGGGCTCCCTGCTCGGCGGGGAGTCTGCTTCTCCCTCTGACCCTCCTCCCTCTCATGCTCTCTGTCTCAAATAAATAAATAAAATCTTTAAAAAAAAAAAAAAGAAAGAAAACACAAAATACCAAAAAAAAAAAAAATCGTATCCATAACAACTGTGATCTCTACCTCCATATTAATTTTCTGGACACTAAGATTTCCTCAGTAACAAAGCTTTCTTTCCACAGTATGCACCTAGTTCCCGACTGCCAGCCATTTAGGCTGCATCTAGTTTGAATTTTTGTAAATTAAATTTGTGATGAGCATCCGTGTAGCTCTCGCTAGATAAAATAGTACTTATTTAGAATGATATACATATTGAGAAAGTACTATACAGAATAGGAAAGGCTTGTTTTCTCACACCTTCATCAACAGAGAATGTGGGCTAGATATACTGTTTTCAATGTCTTGCTTGCTGATGGATAATGTTGAGTAAAGAGAAACAGTGTAAGTCAGTGAACCTCGTAATATCATCCAAGTTCCAGATGGTCTCTTTTCTATATTAAACAGTAGCCATACAACTCACACATCTCTCCCTCTCTACCTTGAATAGTGTTAGAAGTATAGGAGTGTAGACAACCAGTTTGGTCAATGCCAAGAGAGAGACATTCTAGCTCTTTGTCAGTACATGAATCAAGAAACAGGCTGACTGAATTTTCCAAGTTTGCCTCATTTGGCACCCATCATAGCATTAATTTTTTTTTTTTAGATTTTTTATTTATTTATTTGAGAGAGAGAGGGAGAGAGAACAAGCAGGGGGAGTGGCAGGAAGAGGGAGAGGGAGAAGCAGGCTCCCCGCTGAGCAGGGAGCACAATGCTACGCTCGCCCCCAAGACCCCGGGATCATGACCTGAGCCAAAGGCAGACACTTAACTGACTGAGCCACCCAGGCATCCCTATATACCACTCATTTTTGAAGTGAAGTCCTCAGACCAGTGTCATCAGCATCACTTGGGACAGTGCAAACTCTCCAGGCTCACCCCAGCCTTACTGAATCTGAAACTCCAGGTGTGGGCCCCAGCAGTCTGTGTGGTGCAGGCTACAGTGTGAGACTGTACACTATCCAGCTACTCGGTGGCAACGAAAAGTCCCACTCAAGACCAGGTAGGAATTGTAGGGCCTACCCCATCTCCCTGTCTTCTGTTTCAACCTTCCTGCTTATTACTTTTTACAGATGTCAGGTACCTGCACTCTCTCCCTTCCTCTCCATTTGTGCTCTAATACTCTCTCCAGGGGATGAGAGTGGATGTTGGGGGACCCTCTGCTTGTCTGCATCTGTGGTCCTCTCTCAATGCAGCCACCCTCTGATCTTAGGTTTCCTAGAGATAAGGCCTGGGATGTACCAATGGATCCCACTCTATTTATTGGTTGGGGTGGTGGTGGTCATGGAACTTAACATGGCGGAGCTGGCGCTTGAACCCAAATCTCTCAAGTCCCAGAGCCCATACTCTTAGTATGCATGCCTTTGCTTCGATCACGCCCCTTTCTAGGATGTTCTTTTGCTCCTTTTCTGACTTTGGATACTGCCTGTCCTTCAAGCTGCAGCTCTGCTATGTTACATGGGTTAAATGCAGGAAAACACTACAAAGTTGTCTGTATGCGATTTGGCCCCTTTGTGATTTGATGCCTGCCTTTGCTCTTTTCTCTTCTTTCCTTCCAATTTTCTTTGCCCACATGCCTTTCCAGCCACACTAGCTTCCTGGTTATGCCTCTAATGCAGTAGGATGCTCCTGCCTCAGAGCATTTGCACTGGCCTTTCCATCAGCCTAGGACGCTTTCCCCCTAGAAGACTCTTCCTCCAGACATTTGCACGGCTCCCTCCCTCTGATCATTCAGGTTTCTGTTCAAGTATCACTTCTCAGGAGAAGTAGGAGACCTAAATTTCGTCTGGTCCCAGGAATTCAGCTAGGTAGGGATCAAACCATTCTGAACACCTACGAACTCAACAGGAGATCGAAGAAAAGAATAGCAGCAACTCTCTGAACAGAAAAGCGACCACTTTCTGGAAGGTAGGACGTGTGGAGAAGTGAATCCGAGGCAATATTTGGGAGGATAGATGGCGGGGGAGTGGGCCACGGAGCACAAAATCAGAACTTTTAGAAGTATGCTCTGCTGAGGGACGTCGCTCCAGTGGCTAAGCAGGGGGTGGAACACTCGCTGGGACAGTGTGGTCTCAGGACCCTTGGGGTCACAGGAAGACCTGGGGTGCCTGAGTGTGGCAGAGCTCCCAGGTACCGGAGTAGGGAAGCTGGCTGCAGAGATGGAGCCGAGGTGCGGGCTCTCAGCTCGGGGTTGCCATAAACCGTGATCCTCGGCACAGTCGGGCCACTGCTCCTCCAGCAGGGACCCAACAAGAGGCAGATCTGGGGAGACTCCCCTTCCTCCTCCAGGAGGAGCAGTGCGGGAGCACACTGCAGGGATCTGCTGGGTTTGGAGACTCCACACGGGGTCGGGTGCCAGAGACAGAAACATTCAGTCACAGGCCGGGTGAGCATGGAGTGCAGCCGGAGACCGGGGAGACGGGAGTGACTGACTGCTTTTCTCTGGGGCTCACTGAGGAGTGGGGCCCTGAATTCTCGGCTCCTCCTCCAAGGAGATTGGGAGGCCACCATTTTCACTCTCGTCCTCCAAAGCTGTATGGAAAGCTTGCAGGGAACAAAAGCTCCCAAGAGCAAACCTGAGCAGAGACTTAGCCCAGGCCTGGCAAGGGTCCTCCCCCAGAAGATCAGCAAGAACAGCCAGCCAAGACCAAGTTTACTGATCAATGAGAACGGCAGAACTCCAGCACTAGGGGAATACAGCACATAGAACTCATGGCTTTTTTCCCCATGATTTTTTAGTCTTTTGAAGTTAATTTTTTAACTTTTCTTATTTTTTTCCTTTTCTACTTTTTTTTGAATTTTTCTTTTTCCCTTTTTCAACCAACATCTTATCAATCCTTTTTTTTTAAATCTTTTTTATTTTTCATTTTTAGAGTAATATTCTATCCCTTCATTGTAGTTAACCTTATTTTTGGTATATATATAAGTTGTTCTCTCTTTAAAATTTTGGGATACAGTTTCTTCTAACAGACCAAAATATACCCTAAATCTCTAGTGTATGGCTTTGTTTTAGTCTCCTGCCTGATCACATTCTGCCCCCCTTTTTTTGGTTCTTTTAAAATTTCTCTTCTTTCTTTTTTTCAACCATCTTCTTGTCTTATCAATTCCTTTTGTAAAATCTTTTATAATTCCATCTTTACAGTCATATTCCTTCCATCATATTTACCCTATTTTTCTACATATATAAGTTTTTCTTTCTTTAAAATTTTGGGAGGCAGTTTCTTCTAACAGACCAAAATATGTCCAAAATCTAGTGTGTGGCACTGATCTATTCACCAGCCTGATCATATTTGGTCATATTCTTTTTTTCTTTTTCTTTCTTTCTTTCCCTTTCTTTTCCCCCTGGTTTTGGTCTCTTCTGATTTGTTTAGTGTATATTTTTCTGGGGTCGTTGTTACCCTTTTAGTATTTTGTTCTCTCATTCATCTAGTCTCCTCTGAACAAAATGACAAGATGAAAAACTCACCTCAAAAAAAAGAACAAGCAGCAATACCGACTGCCAGGGACCTAATGAATACGGACATTAGTAAGATGTCAGAACTAGAGTTCAGAATGATGATTATAAAGATACTAGCTGGGCTTGAAAAAAGCATAGAAGTTATTAGAGAAACCCTTTCTGGAGAAATAAAGGAACTGAAATCTAACCAAGTCAAAATCAAAAAGGCTATTAATGAGGTGCAATAAAAAATGGAGGCTCTAACTGCTAGGATAAATGAGGCAGAAGAGAAAATTAGTGATATAGAAGACCAAATGATGGAGAATAAAGAAGCTGAGAAAAAGAGATAAACAACTACTGGATCACGAGGACACAATTTGAGAGATAAGTGATACCATAAGACAAAACAATATTAGAATAATTCGGACCCAGAAGAAGAAGAAAAAGAGGAGCAGAAGGTATATTGGAGCAAATTATAGCAGGGAACTTCCCTAATTTGGGGAAGGAAACAGGCATCAAAATCCAGGAGGCACAGAGAACCCACCTCAAAATCAATAAAAATAGGTCAACACCCTGACATCTAATAGTAATACTTACAAGTCTCAAAGACAAAGAGAAAAATCCTGAAAGCAGCTTGGGACAAGAGGTCTGTAACCTACAATGGTAGAAACTTTAGATTGGCAGCAGACCTATCCACAGAGACCTGGCAGGCCAGAAAGGACTGGCATGATATATTCAGGGCCCTAAACGAGAAAAATATGCAGCCAAGAATATTTTTTTTTATTTAAAGATTTTTATTTATTTATTTGAGAGAGAGAGAATGAGAGAGAGCACATGAGAGCGGGGAGGGTCAGAGGGAGAAGCAGACTCCCTGCCGAGCAGGGAGCCCGATGCAGGACTCGATCCAGGGACTCCAGGATCATGACCTGAGCCAAAGGCAGTCGCTTAACCAACTGAGCCACCCAGGCACCCTGCAGCCAAGAATATTATATCCAGGTAGGCTGTCATTGAAAATAGAAGGAGAGATCAAAAGCTTCCAGGACAAATAAAAACTAAAAGAATTTGCGAACACCAAACCAGCCCTACAAGAAATACTAAAAGGGGTCCTCTAAGAAAAGAGAGAGCCTAAAAGAAACATAGACCAGAAAGGAACACAGACAATATACAGTAACAGTCACCTTACAGGCCATACAATGGCACTAAATTCCTATCTTTCAATAGTTACCCTGAATGTAAATGGGCTAAATGCCCCAATCCAAAGACACAGGCTATCAGATTGGATAAAAAAACAAGCTCCATCGTTATGCTGCCTGCAAGAGACTCATTTTAGACCCAAAGACAACACCTCATTTAATGTGAGGGGGTGGAAAACCATTTACCATGTTAATGGACATCAAAAGAAAGCTGGGGTGGCAATCCTTATATCAGACAAATTAGATTTTAAACCAAAGACTACAATAACAGATGAGGAAGGACACTATATCATACTTAAAGGGTCTATCCAACAAGAAGATCTAACAATTGTAAATATCTATGCCTCTAACATGGGAGCAGCCAATTATATAAGCCAATTAATAACAAAATCAAAGAAACACATCGACAACAATACAATAATAGTAGGGGACTTTAACACCCCCCTCACCGAAATGGACAGATCATCTAAACAAAAGATCAACAAGGAAATAAAGGCTTTAAATGACACACTGGACCAGATGGACTTCATAGATATATTCAGAACATTCCATCCCAAAGCAACAGAATACACATTCT